>NW_020955508.1:555854-618526 GCF_003031625.1 Empidonax traillii
TTTTTTTTTTTTTTTTTGAGATGGCATAATGCTGATAGTATCAGAAAAACTACGGGCAGGGAAACAAAGCATTCAGTAAGTTACAGTGCCATCTATAGAGGAACCACAGCACCAGCCTGCAAACTGAGGTCACTGCCTTCAAAAACCTTATTGCAACCAGGTCACTGCTTTAATCATTAGGTGGAACTAAACGTTAAATCTGACAGGAAACTGAGCAGTGCACTCAATCTTTAGGCACTACTGAAATCCTCAGAAGACTTGTTCAGCTTTCCCCCCTAGTTCTCTCAGGCCATATTTTAATGTCAGTGTTGTCCCAGTTTTGCATTTGTTTTTTTCAGGTGGGCCTCCATCTCCAGGTAACACAGAGCTGCTTGGTGGTCTCAGTCAGGGGCAAGAGCGCTCTTAAACTCAGCCTTACCCTTGCCAAAGGAGTAGGCTAATGAAGGTTCTCAGGTGAGGCTTTGCATAAGATAGAACTGAGGAAAGTCTTGTAATTCTCAGTGCATGTCTGTTATCACCTAGTGGGAAAGGGTGTGGCTGGGATGTCAGGGGTCTGCCTCCAACTTCCTATTGTTTCTGCAGCTGATGCTTCTGTATTTTAGGAGCTGGATACTGCCAGCAGGCTGTTACATTGTAGAGTGAGTTGTACAGCTCTTTGAAATATGTTTTGCATAAAGAAAATGGATATACATTAAGCCGAGGAGAGATGCTGAGATGTTGCCTTCATGATGAAGAGTTAGAAACTGGTGTGAAAGAGTCAGATTCAAGTCCCTGTTCCAGGGATTGTGCATTGCTCAGGAAGTGGAGGACCACTGCAGGAAGTGCCAGATAGCTTAGTAGTTAAACTTAGTTAAATGCAGGGGGCTTCAATGTATGTCTTGGCAGCAGAGCGGAGAAAAGGCCTAACCAGGGAAGTGACATAACCCAGGGCAGCCTATCATTCTCTTCTTTTTCTCTCATTCAAAAGGACATTAGGAGAATATTCACTTGAAGAGTATTAAGCAGGGATAAATGCCTCCTTCTTACCATCACAACATGTTTAACTCCATTTGGGGTAAACCTGTGCCTAGACTCAGTATTTCCCACCAGCTGGTTTAAGCAGTGTCCCACTCTGTTGTTTTCCATCTCTGTGCTCCCCAGCCATAAGCCCCTTGTCCCTCCCACTGAATTTGTAGGGGATCATGCTGCCCAACTGAAGGCTGAGGTTTCCCTGAGTGATGATGTATGTGGGAGTGGGTCTTTGCTCTGAAGAGTTTGCTCAGGGAGGCAGGTGGCAGAGCAGGGCATTTAATGTAAGACTCTGGTGACCTGGTCTGACCGCCCAGCCCTCCTGCTTTTTTCTACCAGTTGGCCACAGCACTGTGGCTTATCACTGAGCATCCCCATTGCTTTGGACAATAATGACTTTCTGCCTCTTATAAGTCTGTAGATTTTGTTAAGTGAGTAAAAGAAGGCCCAGCATCTAACATGGTACCATGTACCATCACTGGGTGTTTTGCCACCAACTTCAGCTGCCTTAGGAGTTGGGTTTATTACCCTGAAGAGACGAGGCTTCATTGTGGAACTGAATTTCTTGTGCCTACCTACAGCAAAGTTCACCCATTTTCAGCACTGGCAAAAAGCTACTTGCAAAACAAATCTGAGAAGATAAAAACATAAAACATAAAGGCAAAAATTCACAGGCATCTTTAAAGAAAATGTGTAAAGTCTTTTACTAGTGAAAACTGCTCTTTACATTCATTTGGTATTCATTGAAAATGCTGTGTTATCTTTTGAAAAGCCGTAGACATAGCTTTGGGGAAAATATTTTGAATGAGCAGGGAGAATAAAATTTTTTCTTCCAGCAGGAGTAATGTTTACGGTGTTAGATCCAGAGAGGTAAAAAAATCACTGTTAAAAACAAAGTCTGACTAGCTGAGAGTCTATATATGCTGCCATGCCAGAAACACAGTACTTCTTTCAACACTGACACTTTCCTTTGCCTGTCACCTCAGTGAATACTTCCTTTTTCTAAATGCCCACCAGGCTGTAGAAAGTAGCACAGAGTAAGACGATACTCCACGAGAATAAGGGCATGACAATGAGTCAATGGAGTCTCTTGGGCAGAGGTATTTTTTGCACGATAGAGAGAAACTGTCACCCTTTGAGATACGGTGGAAATAGAGAGGATATCTTAGGACAAAGACTATTCTAGGAAACAATCCCCTCATCACTGCATGCCAGTTAAGCTCCAGCATAGCTCATGCTGTGTGGCTGCTTCTTAGAAATGCAGACCTGGGCTGCTTCTGTCCACCTGTTGTGTCTCACCCTGAAGACTTCCCAGACTAGCACACTTAGAGATGTACTAAAAACAAGCACATCTGGGCCACAAGACATAAGTGAAACTCATTACCAATTCAAGTACAAAATCTGTATGTTAGAATACAGCACATTTCTATATGAAAAGACCACTGTAGGCCCTGAACATTTTCAAGATTAGCTACAGTTTTAAATGAACCATGAAATGAGAGGCCTGGCCTTCTGTACTGTGGGCTGCAGTTGTATATTTGAATACCATAAAGATGCACTGGCTGTAGTTTGGGATGCCTTTTCCAGTATTCCATTCTGATAATTTCTGGTGTAATTCCCTTTTTAAATGCAGAAAGGTAAACTATAATTCCCTACAAGAAATAGCATGAGCTTCAGAGCACTTCTCTACATTATGAGTGATTTATTTCTTTTCACAGCTTGCAAAGTATATGCATATTAATATTTGCAGATGTTTCCTCCAGCTAGTTATCTTATTACATACACTGGGCAAAGCTTAAAGGGTACCACTGTGTACCCTTTTGTGTTGTTATGGATTTCACTGTTCATGCTTTATTTGAAAATAACATATGCATGAGCATTTATTCTGCCTCAGATGAGAATGAATATAAATAAATAAACAAACAGGTGTTGAAAGCCTTTTCCAGTTCCTGCATCTGTGTTTCCCTCCTGAAACAGAAGTCATTCTGAAAGCTTCACTGAAAGCTTGCTTTGAAAATGAGTATTTTTGCAGAGTGCTGACTGCAGTACCACATTAGCTAAAGAGATGCAATCACACAATGGTTTGCTTCTGTATTATCTAGGTCATGGGGCAGAATTCTCCTGGGTGCTAACATTTTCAATTAAGCTGAATTTGTTGGTGCACAGTGGAGCTATTTTCCTTTTTAAAGCTGGTCCTAAATGGCAATGCTAAGCGTCATGCCTGGTTTAACTGTTTTTGGTTCTATGTAGAATCAAGGCAGGGGGCTGGCCACTTATTCTGCCATGGCCAAGCATTAACCTGGCATTGAAGTTCCCTAATTTATGCTCCCCATCCCACATATTTACCACTGTTGATTTTATTAGGTGACATTGGCAGTGTTGTAGGGTGATACCTGAAGGGGTTGCTTGCAGTCATCCATGAAAAGTAGTTCAACAAAATATAGTTAAGGACATTGAACTGTTGGAGGAGGGCCACCAAGTTGATAGAGGGATGGATCACCTCACCTATGAGGAAAGGCTGAGAGAATTTGGATTTTTCAGCCTGGAAAAGAGAAGCTGGCAGGCTGACCTAATTGTGGCCTTCCAGTACCTCAAGGGAACTTGCAGGAAAGATGGGGCAGGACTATTTACAAGAGCATGTAGTGACAAGACAAGGGGGAATGGGTTTAAATTGAAAGAGAGTAGGTTTAGATTAGATATTAAGAAAAAAATTCTTTACTGTGAGGGTGATGAGGCGCTGGATCAGGTTGCCCAGGGAAATTGTGGATGCCCCATTCCTGGAGGTGTTCAAGGCCAGGTTGGATGGGGCTCTGAGCAACCTGGTCTAGTTGAAGGTGTCCTTGCCCACACCAGGGGGATTGGAACTAGATGATCTTCAAGGTCCCCTTCCAACCCAAACCATTCTACAATTCTATGATGATTCTATGATATTTAAAGTCAGTCTCTTTGCACAAAGTTTAGGTACTAAGAGCCTAAATTATATCCTAGAAATGCAAACCCTAGAATTTTAAATGTAGTGGAATCCAGAAGTCAGCATATGATAAACTTCCGTTAAATTCAATGCAGTAATTGATCTTATTTTTTTCCTAATCCTCTGCCTCCTACACATGAATGTGCTTGTGAGCAGTAGCTCTTCTTCAAGCATTTTAAAGAATTACCATGCAGGATGTATTGACTGCATTTAGGTTTTATGGTTTCTTATTTAGCCTTAAAGTTTTATAAATAACGTTATATTATGATGACCCATGTTGGATGTTGCGTATTTTACATAATGTGAATAAGGTATTAAATCTGTTATGTACATAAGAGAAAATAACAAATCCAGGTCAAGTCAGTGATTTGTTCAGGATAGCACAAGAAAATCTAAAGAACTGTATGACTGGTTCTGGCCCTCAGTGCTGCTAGATATTCTCTATGCTCTGGAGAGAGCCTTTTCTTCATCTGTTGATCTATGTTGTATGTATGAGGTTATTACATGGATGTAATAAGAAATATACCTTGGCCTCACTGCTGAAGAACTAGATGGGCAAATATTGAGATCTTGCCATAAACATAAAAAATAATGAGGGACTGGATAAAGCATATCCAACTTGTTATTCTTTTATTTCTTAAGAAGCTTTATAGAGCTTATTTCTTAAGAAGCATTCCAGCAGCATTCTTATGGAAAAAAAAATCCAAACAAACAAAAAAATCCCAAACACAAAACCAAAACCCTGAACAGAAGGAAGTTCTCTCTTGGTGGTCACTGTTTGAAAAGTCCAAAAATCTCCTGTCTGAGAATGATGGCAGAGACAGCCCACACAGGTCTGTGCTCTTTTAGTACACACAAACGTTATCTATTATATTGCAGTGTGCAAATATGCTAAAAATGTATACTTTATTTATACAAACTCATGTTACTGCTGCCGTAAAAAATATTTGGGAAAGAAGTTGAACTTGTGAATGCTTACACTTCAGAGTATAGTTACATTGTTGAGATTCACATTTTCTGCCTGGTTATAATTTATAAACATTGGATTTAGTCAGGGAAAGTCTTCGTACAACTTAACTGTAATTTCCTGTGGTAAATGGAGTCTGATGAGTGAGGATATGAAATCTTGGAAAAGTTAAATCATTCTAAGGAAAGCTGTCCTGCTCGATGTAGTAAAATTGGTACAATTTTTTAAGAAGGATTGGCAATTTGCTAATTCCCTGTCCAGTCCAAAGTGAAAAATACCAAGTAAGGGGCTTCCGCTTAAAAGTAAATGGACTTTTGCTCTCCTAATGTGATGGGTTTAGGCTCTGAGTCTAAGCAGATGTGGAAATATCATCAAGTGTCTGACTAAGGAAATCACTTCAGCCTATACATAATTTCAACCATGTGTTCGAGCCTAACTGAAGGCTTGCTTTTAGTTGAAATCATGGACTAACCATGAGCTGAGGCGCTCTGCAAAATCAGACCCCAAGTGGTACACAGAAAATAAAAATAAGTTCTCCTGTTCAGCCCAGGAGCTGAATTTAGCTAGCATATTTGAGCAAAGAACTTTTCCCTGCCCCGCTGAAGCTAAAGGACATTTCATGACATTCTTGTATCAAATGGGTCAGTAACAAAAACAATGTTGCTGTGGAGCTAATGTTTCAATGTTTTTCCTTTTCATTGCACCTTACAGCGACTCAAGTGCACTGTGGATTTTCCTTTCAAAAATGCTAGGTAAATTATAAGATAAAAAACCCCTGCTTGCATATTGTTTGAGGATGGTGGGAGAAATATCTCAAGTTTTGAAAATCAAAAAGATTTTAAGCTAATTTCTTCCCACATTTTTTCAGTCTGTCAATGAGTGTGTGGTTCTCAGCATATTCCTTGCAGAAAGACAGGCAGCAGTCCCAGCTTTCCTGGGACTCTCCCCTATTACAAGCCTCAGGAGTGACAGTTGTGAGTTACACACATCCACACTGCAGCTAAGCAGAGGATTAAAGTCCATCACTGACTGACATGGATCCCTGCAGCAGCTGTGGCATACAGGCACTAGAAATGAAGCAACTTTTGTAAAACGTGTTGTACAAGATCCCCGTCTGCTTAACCAGCGGTTTCTCATTGCCCTGAAACACTGCACTTTCCCAAAGAGCAACAACTTGCCTAAACCCTCATAGCCTGATCCTGGTCCATGAACATGCATCAGACTGATTCAAACCAAATAGAGGATTTTGCCACCTCAGGGAAAAGATTTTCATGATGTTTTACAGGAAAGTCTGTTGTAACTGCTGTCTGTGCCCATTATTTCCAAAATGCAGCAGAGATTACTTTATGACATGTTCTCTGAGGGTCATGAAAATTGAAAACCAAGTTCTGAATTGTGTATTTAGGGAAGATCACGTCCACTTCCGTATGCAGCATTGGGCTACCTCAAAAACCTCCAACAGCTGCTTTCTGAAGTAGAGAAAAATTAACCACCCAGTATCTAAACCCTTCTCTCACATTGTTCGGTAAGAACTGATCCTAAGAAAGATGTTGTTTATTGACACAACTTGACATTTAGGGCCATAGTTCAGTGAAAGGAGAAAATAGTTGGTAAAGTCAGAGAAATATCAAGCTAGCCAAATAATTATATTTTTTTCTGAACCATGTTGTTCCTTCATCAATACTTCTTCAAACCATTCCATAAAAGCATCAGAAACATGGCCACAAGCTTGCCACTTGACTTCTGTATGTCAGAAAGCCTTCATGCTACAACCACTCTTTTTTCTGTAATCATCTGCAATTTAGATTTATGCATCATCCTCAACTTCCCAGTGTTGCTAAACATATTTGTGGGAAGGAAAGGGGAAGAAGAGGAAGAAAGCAGTATTTCTTGAATGTTGATGCAGTTTAAGTCTACTGGAAAAATATCTGTAGGCATTAGAAGGGGACTCTGGGGACTGTATGTCAATACAGACCCTCTTTTGCAGACAGACATGAGTTCACCTGACTGTTCTCCAAGTCAGCACTGAGCTTTAGCTAATTAGCTGAGCTAAGAGGGTGGATGTATTAACTCAGGCCCAAAGCCAGCATAGAGTAAATATAAAAACTCTACCTGCAAAAAAAAAAAATTTCCCAAAAAACCTCCAAACCAACCAACCAAAACCAAAAACCCCACAACCCATATGTAGTTATTAACTTAGTTTTAATTCCAACTCTGCCATCAGTTTCAAGCATCCCCTTAGGCAAATCAGGGAACCCATGTCTCCATTCCTTACTTGCAAAATGTGGATAGTAAAGCTGCACTTCTCACACTCTCCTCACACTAAGAGTAGAAGCTGTTCTGCTAAGATGTTAGCATGCACATGTATAAAGACTTGTAAAGAAAATTCAGTTCAGTCTGGTTACACTATTGTAAGTAGTAATACCTCTCAGTATGGTATTGAGTGTTCTTAAGCAATGGAACTGTCTTGTTTTTTATGGTACCCAGCTTTAGCATTTCAAGCAACTGAAATACCTTTGCTCAGTCTTGTTCCTCCAAGGTCATTCAGATCTCACTTTTTATATGTTGCTGCAGGCCTTGCAATATCATCTAACCACATAATTAAACTGGTCTAGGAAAAAAGTACATAAGAAAGTTTCAAACCAGTTCTACATAGCTCATTACTTGTTCATTGAGCTTCATGTAGCACACATTTTTGATGCAGAATTCTTTAAGGGGTTGGGAAACTGTCATTGAGCAGTCTTATGTTGTTCATGGTACTGCTGGAAAGATGATAATTGAAAAACATGCAGGAGTTCTCTCCTTTTTCAATTTTCCCTATCACTCATTGCTGTTTTTCACACTAGGGTACCCACAGAGATGTTATACACATCCTCAGAGAGGAGTCCTCCAGTTTCTGATTTACTGACCATGGGAATCTTCCCTTGGCCTCTGGTTTCTCCCCTCTCTGTGAATTGACAACCCTCCCATCAGTGATAAAACCTGCACCTCCTCCTAGATGCATCAGCTGCTGTTTCTGCAGCCATTCTTGTCCTTCCACCTCAGCCTGGGAAGAAAAGCATCAGCATCAGCCTCCAGCTCTTCCTGGGGTAAACAACTCTCCCACGCAAGGCACAGAGAGGAGACTCATGATTAGCTCCTTCTCAAGGAGCACAGCACTCAGTTCCCAAGGCTGGAGCAACACTGATTGCTGCTTTAATTTTTCAAAGGTAACCTCAGGTAGCTTAACAAAAGCTGGTTGTTAAATTCCAGTCCCTTACAAACTTCCAAGGATGGAGATGCTCTTGTTTCTCTGATGACTTGTTCCAGAATATCACCTTTCCATGAAGAAGTACTATTCTAGTTTCCAAATGTCCCGAATTGAACCTTCCAAGATGCAATTTCCAGTTACTGCCCTTTAATATACCACCTCCTACTACCAAGAAAAAGTACGGCTTTGTTATCTTTGCAACTGCCCTTGAAGTAGTTCCAGGCTACAATTAGATCCTGCCTTAATCTCCTCTATGCCAGACCATAAACACCCAGCTCCATGAGTCTCTCCTAGTAGGCCACATGCTCCCTATCTCTGTAGCCTGCTGCTGGACTCTCTCCATATTCCTCCACATCCTTCTTGGACTGGGTGGGGAGACCCAGAACTGAACTGCTATTCCAAGTGCAGCCTCACCAGGGCAAAGTAATAATGGATAATAACTTCCCTCCATCTGCTGGTCTTGCTCCTCCCAATGTAACTCCCAACATTTCCTTATTCACAAAGAGAGCACTCAGCACATGGGCTTATATTCAGTTTGGCAGCTGCTATAACCCCCAGGTTGCAGCAGGGCTGAAATTCAACCCATCACCTCCCGGCCACGTGGTGGCTCCAGCCGGGTGCCGAGCTCTGCACCTCACCCTGTTGAACTCTATGAGGTTTCTTCTAGATCCATCCATTCATCTGTTGAGGTTCCTTAGGTTCAAAGCATTTGGAATGTCAACCACCCCTTATAACTTAATATCATCCCATGCAAGAATTTAAAGATTACAAAATGCAAATGATACTTTAATTCCTTTAGTCGCAAAGGAACTTAAATGCTAGTACTCCACTTCTGGATGCATTTTTCCCAGTTCTTGTTTGTTCCCCTTTGGTCCACAGTCTCACTGAGCTGAAGTCCTATCATCAGCCTCTTCCTGGCTGTTGGCAGCACCAGGAGAGGGATCCTGTGACTTTAAAGTTCATTGCAGTCTCGTTTCCTCCCAGTGCCCAGCACTGGCCCATAGAGCTCCCCACTGCCTTGGCATCAAAGGCAGGGGATACTAGTGTGTCTAGTTCCTTTTTCAGCTAATTACTTCTCCATCTTCATTATTTAGAGATTGGTGAGCTGCTCTGTACATCAAAAGCAGGACCCTGTTGGAGTTAGTCTCACACTCTTTCCTCACTCTCCCAAAAAAGTGTTCTATTTAGCATGGAAATAGTAGTGCAAATATTGTACAGCAGTTTATACTGGACAAAGAGGTGGTGTGGTGCTGTGTCAGCTTCAAGTAAACTGGGGATCTAAGCCAAAAGCTATTCAAATGTGTAAAGAGGCTTTACATTACACACAATGCCTAAATTTTGAATAAATAAGGATTGGCTATTTTGCCACATCAGAAGTGTGCTTAAGCATGTGAGTGGTCTCATTGAAAGCAGTAGATTTAAAAACTGGGGATTTAAAAAATAAGATCACTTCTGGATCTGTTCTGCCGTTGGACTTGTTGCTCAAAGTTTCCCAATGCTGCCACCTACAGAATAGGTTGACTACAGCTTTCAACAGAGCAGAGAAGAAAACTGTTACAAATATTATAAGATTGCACACAGTCAACCCTGGATACACTTCTAAATTGGCAATGTGCAGGTCTAAACAGATAAACCTGAAATCCTACCTGAGACTCTTAAATATTTCTTATATATTTCTGAGGATAGTTCTGTATATTAACTGTTGAAAGAACACCTCTAGAAGGCTGCACAAAAAATGGCAGGAACCTCTTGATTTAAAACAAATAATTTGCTCAATAGATTCCTCTATCTGGAAGAGTAGTGGTGGCAATAGCCAGTCACAGGTTTCTTTCAGGGCATAAAACACAAGAGTGGGCTTCACAAGGTCCTGCCCTTCTCAACAACTCCCATAGGGAAAAATCAGGGGTAAATTTGGAAAAAAATATAGAGCTTTAGATAAGATTTAGAAAGGGTCAAAACAACTAATTTACTTAAGAAGGATGCACAGGAAATCAAGGAAAGATAACAGTTTCATGTGGACCTACAGATTTAAGAACAAAGAGGAAAAAATAAGGAAAGACAAGAAACATAATATGAGTTGCACTTCTGAAAGAATGTGGCCAACAGAAAATACTAATTTATGAGAGAACATCTTCTCATGAAAACAGTGTTTTGATACATAGCACTCTAAAATAGCCTGCAGACATTTATACTTCTTGGCTGTAAGACCCCAGGCCTCGAGCTGTGAGCTCACTGAGGGGGTTTTACTTTAAAAATACACAAGGCCTAAAAAAATTCACCTGATGAATTTATTAAAAGAACCTTCAGTTGTTTTAATACCTTGGGAGACCTCACAGAAGATGCTGAACGTGTTTTTCAGGAGGTCAAATAACACACTTTCACTGGCAAACTTTAGAAAATAAGGGAACTTGGCAAGAGTTTAAAGGGCAACATTCAACCAAAATAAAGCATTTCACAAAGTAAGTACTTAGCACATGCTCACTCATAAAACTTACCATAATCCAACCTATTCAGCTCTAAGTTACCAAAAATATCAAGAAAGGAGATGAAGAAGTAAAGAGAGAGAAAAAGAATTTTAGCTACCATCTTGTGTCTCGTGCAAGTCCAGCTTCCACATGTCCAGAAGGCAGGGTGCAACCACACAATAGCTGCATGATGCTGCTTTTATTTGCTCTGTGCCCCTGTGGCCACCCCCCACCCCCAAGTGGGGCTTCCAGTGTGCCAGCTATTCTGAGGCTGGGTAAGGGGCTCTGGGGTTGCTGTGGGGCAGTGCTCCCAGTATCCAGTGGTTGACAGCTGCTCCAGAGTTGCCCACGGAGGCTCCAGTGGGCTGAGGTATGGAACAGGGCACTACCTTGGTAAAATTTGACTTCTCTCTCTGCCCTCCACCTTGAGTTAGTCTGAGCCAATAATTAATACAATTATCCAGTGTCTTGCATTGGCTCAAACACTTCTCCCAACTCCCGAGATCCCCAGTAATTTATCTTCCTCTTTTCTTGTTTCTTCTTTTTGTTCTAACTAGCAATATAAACAGTGCTATGGAAGTTTATTTAGTGTTTCATAAACTTTTTTTTCACTCTTTTGCTCAAGCTTCTGAGTTAAGAATCTACTAAGAGGCAACATTCTAATAATTTTGGCCCCACAAAAAAACCAAGGAATGGGTTGTGACAGACTGTTCTAATTTTCTCACATTCTGGTCCAAGGTACAGTTTGAAAGGATGAAAAAAAAGAGAACTAAGGAATGAATCTTACCCATCCACTCATGTATAACATTTCTATCAAGGCTGTTTTCCCCTTCAGAAATGACTCCAGGGGTCTGGCAAACATCTGGGCTTTACTTTAAAACACCCTAGGTTCTAAAAAAAGAAAAAAGACAAACTCCAAAATATTTGAATGCTGCAATCACTATAAAAAATACAGTAGTATCTTAAAGGCATTTTCAGGTTGCTTCAGCATTGACTGACCACCTATGTAACTCTCTACAGGGACAGTTAAAGCAGGTACCCTCATAATGGCTTAAGGGCAAGGAAAGGGTCCTCTGAGGCTTTAAAGCACACTGCTGCAGGTTATGGCATACAGCTCACTGGGCTCTGCTCTCATGCCCCTCCTCTGCCCATATCTGGTTTTTATTGCTCTTTCCACTCTCCTGTGCTTATGTCACTTGCATGTCTTCTCTTGAAGGTTTTGTTGCTAAGCAGCCTGAGCCCCAGGCATGGCTCCGAGTCTGTGCTGGCGCAGGAGGCTGCAGCAGAGATGCCCCAGGAGGCCTCCTTTCACCCTACAACTTCCACTATCAGGCAGAAGATGCTGTTAAAGAGAGCAATGACACATAACAGGCCTTTTCACAGCCACAGCTTTCACCTCTCTGCTAACAGAAACCAAAAGACACTAGTTCAGAACTGAAGTACTCTGAGCTTGAGCAAAGCCTTAGACTTTGAATTAAAACGTATTGCAACCCTCTGCTAGCTTCGGCTGTGAGATAATTACTTATATGAGCAGTAACAAGGCCCCATACAAAGCAACTTCAGCCCACACACAGCTTTATTTACCCTTCAAAAGAGCCTAGAAGCCAGAACAGCTTGCAGCATTCAGAGCACCAGCAGCCATCTAAGACTATGCTACCCAGCACCATGCAACATGGCTGGCAGGGACAGACTGTGACCTCATGCATTGGAATTAAGGGTTGAAGGGTGTTTTATCCCTTCTTGCAGCTACCTGAAGTATCATCAAGGAGCTGCAACAGCAGCAAACAGCAACTAGACTCAGTTAAACCCTGTTTCCACAGGTCACAATTGAGGCCAAGGAATATGTAATAAAGATTAAATCTCTTTCCCTTGAACCCAAAAAGCTCATCTTGCTTTTAGAAATTTGTGTAGTGTGGGTTTCTCCTTCTCACATCATTTTCTCTCGAAGGGACATTTTGTCTGGAAGGGACAGAGAAGTATAGCCTCTTTCAAGGTCTTTGTAACAACTACAGGTTAGTAAGCACACTGGGTAGACAAGGATTTTTTCTGCATTTGCCAGCAGATTTGTTTTAGCTACAGGTAGGGAGAATATCTGTTCTAATACTGTCTCCTATAAGGAAACACAGTATCAGCTGACTACAGACCACATTAAGGTGCCATTTGAGTGTTCATTTATCACACCTTACCCCACTAAAAATAAATGCATTCAGTGTGGCAGATTGCAGCTTAAGAGTTTTAAACTAGACATTAGGAAGAACTTCACTAGAACAGTAGTGCAGCACTGGAACACATTACACAGACTGGTGCATCTCTTCATCCTTGAAGGCTTTCAAGGCCTAGAAAAATCAACTGTCCTGCTACCGTGAGGCCAACGTTAACTTTTTGCTTAGAGGAGATCTTTCAGGGTCTTTAGAAAACAAGGTTTACAGAGAATGCCACACAAATCCTTTTAGAGAAAGTTAGTGATCACTTTAGTCCATTTATCCAGCAGAACATTTTATTCTCATCAAGGACAAGGAAATATCAACCAACAACTCAATTAACATGACACAGATCAAACAAGCCCTGTTAAGCATTTTCTACTTAACATGTGAAAAAAGAGTCTAAAGATATCTGATGTGTCCAAACTCTTCACATTAAAACTTGAGCTCATCCTTTAGCATAAGCTCAGCTGATGTTGCTCTTGTGTATAGCAAAAGGTGGAAATAGTTACCAGAACAGCTGTGTTTAACAAGTACTGAAGCACTGGAGTTTAAACTGCATTTACTAGTGTGCTATTAGACTGTTTTCCTTGCATCTCTTCAGCGTCTCAGGCAGACTTGCAGAAAGCCACAGCAGAAAAACGAACTTCTCCTTTTTCACGTTCTGTAAATTGTCTGCAGATCTTAGCAGAATCCTTAGGGATAAAAAAATGCAGCTGTTTAGGCTAAGAGAATGGATATGCTATAGAGAATAAGTCATTGCAGTTCCTCTCTGAGTCCCACCAACTAAGTTACAAGGTCTTTATAGCACCATCTGATAAATACATTTAAGAGGTATCTAGCTCTAGGGGACAATATCTTTAGTAGCCGTAAATTTGGTAGATTTAAGAAACACAGACTTGTAGAGCAAGTAGGTACAGCCACTGTACACCAAATGCACACTTCTCACCCTTTTATAGGCCTTGCTTTCAGGGAAACAAACAAGGAGGGAGAAGTCTTACCTTTAACAGCAAGTCATCCGAGCTTGTGCCATGATTTACAGGAAATGGCATACGGCCATCTGTGAAAGAAAACCTTGTCACTCAGTGTACTTAGATTTTTCAGAATTTGCAGCACTGGAGCACAGTGGTCCCACAGGTACACACATAATGATACGTATTTGGGAAGTCAGAACAAATTGTCAATACATAGTCTGAGATGGGGATTGAGTATTCTCAGCTCCACTGGCAAAGATATGCTTTACAAAAGAATTCAGTGCAACCCACCATCAGTTAAAATCTTCAAGTGAAGGTACAAATTGTGTATTGGCTCTGAGAGCCTCAGCAAACAGTTTAAGTAGCACAGAGTATCTCGCCTGAGCCCCCCAACGCTGCTGTGAAGCCTGAAGTAGGCACAGTCCAACTGCAGAGTTTGCAGGACCTTACCCAATTCGTACAGGTGTCCATCCACATTGACAAACAGGATGAAGTGGAAGTTCATGCTGTTGTCCTCAACCTTAGAAGATACCATTAGATACATTTGGAGATACCATCAGATACATTTGTTAGATTGAAGCTAGTACTGCAAACCCTTCTTGTGACTACAGAACAGGACAGACATCAACAACAAGGCAGTAGCAAAGGACTGAAAACTTAAGTTCAGCTGAAGAGGCAAGACCTCTACAAAGTCATGCACCAGAAATCCTAATGCAGAGTCATGTTTTCAGACTGGGTCTGGACCCACATTTTCTATCCCTATTTAAGGAAGAAACCCTGAACAAATATTCATCCATGAGTCACTCATTTCTCTGTCCTCATGAAATGTAACAGCCATCTGACAGACAAAAAAAGCTGTATTGCTCTACCATCTTCGTTATTCTCTTTCCCCAAGATTTTACACATTCACATCTTACCCGACATTGTCCTTCTTGTGCAACCGAATTGTGGACTTCTTGTATAGCCTTAAGAGAAAGCAGATACAGGTTACTACATCCTTAAGTGCTGGTAGCTCTCAGCAGTTGGCATAGTTTATATACCTTATTATTCGCAAAATGCTTAGCTCTCTCTTCAGGAGACAAATCGGCTGTTTCATCAAGAAACTTCTTCAGGGCAGACCCCTCATCTGCATGAGATAACAGAAAATTTTATTCAATATGTGTAAAGCATCAGTCACAGTTGAGATTCAGCCCTCAGTAATCAGTGCTTGTTGCATCAACTATAAGTCATTGCATTCAGCCTGTAACTATCTCCTATGCAAGCTTATTGTAACTACCAGTTGAAGTAAGCTATTTATCCAGAAGCTATTAGTAACAATTTACACAACTAGCACTTCAGGGTACTCTGGATGGTTGTCTTGAAAGTCACTTTCAAACAGGATGTAGCTTTTCCTATTTCCCCAGTGTACATTTGGCAGAAGTGTTCAGTCCTATTTTCAAGATATTCAAGAAAGGTGACAGCTGTAATGACACGTAAGTGTCAAGTAACAGAATATGAGTAGATGAAATTGTCTCACTGCCTTCGAATGAAGGCAGCACTTGCTCATTACAGGCTTACTTGGTTTTCCAGGACATAAAGTAGTGGTGCAGCACAAATATGTACTAAGTTCTGGTATTCTGTGAGAAATGTGCTACATCATTGCTTCACTCATCAAGAGTGTGTTATTTCAGACAATCTTTTCAAGAAGGAAAACTATGCTTAAATGCTCACTATGCCTTCTGCATGTGCCTTTTTTTTTTTTTTTTTTTTTTTAAGAAGAAATCCTGCAAAACACAGAGGGTTCAAGTTCTCTTGGAATAAGGATAGTTGTATTTTGCAGATCTCCAGTCTTTGAGCAACAAAATAATCCTTTTCTATAGGAAGTAAACCATCAAAACTATTATCTCAGCAGGAAAAATCTACTTACAGACCCTTATCATCTCTACAACTTCTCCAGCAAAAAGAAAACATGTTTTAGACTGATTTACAGGCTACTCTGAGCACATCTATTTACATTAGACATAGGTGGCATGGAGAACTCCCATCTCTTCAGTTGACATCAAGGCCCATGTCAACAACTACTTCTGAACACAGTACTTCCTGATTAGAGACAGACTTTGGTCAGTCCTACTATGTGCCCTTTTCTTCTTGCATTGCTCACTAGGGCAATACCTCTGCAGCTACCAAACACAAGTCAAAGATTGAGTCCGCATGCCCCCCTCCAAGAGCTGAAAGACCCACTTACCAAGTGACACAGTACAGCATGCCTTAACTTGCCTTGAATGAAAGCCCCACGTCTCCCAATAGCCCACATGTACTTAATCTTCTGTTGTAAAAGTGGAAATTCAAGTATTTCAGAACATTCATACTCACCAAGCTTCACTTTGTCCTTGTTATTCGCAATTGCATGTATCAGACCAATTGTCCCACAGGAGTTACTGACTGTCTGCTTCAGGAAATACACCTTGGAACTGATTTCTTGGTCCTTTATTTTCTCAGTCTGTTGCTTCCTGAAGTTCTCATGCTGTAAACATGTAACTGTTTTAAGCATTTCATTACAGTCATCTCTTTTTGTTGTGTAAACTACTGGTCAGATAAGTTGTGCAAGAGAATCAATACCAAGACTGGACAAAAATTTACTTAGAAAGTCATCTTTGTGGCAGAGGTCCAGTAAGTACCACGTATTTAAAATGGATTAAGGCCAACACTTAATGGACTACCTGCGTGACTCAGTCATATCCAAAGACACTGTTCTTAGCTGTTTATCCGTTCTGTATGCTGGAAATTGCTTGGGGTGGGAAACCATAGAATGGATAGACTTTTTGATATCATCCCTCAATTGCTTTGGTCCATTGAACAAGACTACTGACATGTCTCTACAATAGTCTGCCTTTGAATCTTCAGGTTACTTCCCTTCATGAACCTCTTTCCATAACAATGTATAAACAACTAAGATCCATTAATACTGAAAGGTTGTAATCCTTCATTTAAAGAACCTGTTAAATATACCTTATTTCAAAGCCCATCTCCTGATTCACTTCCTTAGCATCAAGTGGACTGAATATATTAACCATATAGAAGTAATTTAGGCCTTTCTAGATCCAATGAGTCAGCACGATAATGGAATTGCTACTCCTCATGCTCAAGATTGGTCATGTTTTTTCCTCAGTCTGATATCCAAGAGCAAAGTCACACCGGAGCATCGGGATGGAATAAGAGGCCTTGTTTTGTTGCTCAGTTCATTATAGTTCAGGCTGTTTGGAGGCGGGGGCCACGCAGGACACCGTCCACCTACAGCCCCCGTGCAAGCCCCGTCCACGCCCAATCGCCCGATGTTTGGGTGGATGACACAGACACTCTCCCGGCAGCAACCAGTGCTACCCGCGGCCAGTCCCCCCGCCTTCCCCCGCGCAGGCGGGGACACCCACCTGCTCGGTGAGCGGGAACAGCAGCAGCAGCGCGCAGGCGGGGGTCGGCACGGCGCGCAGCGTCTCATCCTCGAAGCCCAGCACGTCCACAAAGCGCCAGCCGGGACCCACCCCGAGGCGGGACAGCACCTGCACGGGGCACAGAGAGCGGTGGCGCGGCCGCGACACCCCCGTCCCCATCCCCGTCGCACCGCGCCCGGTGACACAGCACAACGCGCGGCGCCCCCTACCGAGGGCGCGGGATCAGCGCCGCTCCGCGGATGCGGCCGCGCCCCGCGAAGCGGAGCCGCTCCGCGCCCGGCCCGGCAGGGCGGGTGCCGAGGGATGGAGGCAGGCGCAGCTCGACGCCCCATCCCGGCAGGGCGAGTGCCGAGGGATGGAGGGAGGCGCCGCTCCGCAGGTGCGGCCGCGCCCCGGCAGTACGAGATGCCGAGGGATGGAGGGAGGCGCCGCTCCGCAGGTGCGGCCGCGCCCCGCGCAGCGGTACCGCTCCGTGCAGGCAGGGCGGGCTGCCGAGGGATGGAGAAAGAAGGAGCGGCGCCCGCCCGCCCGCGGCGGTCCAGCAGCGGCGGCAACTCACTTTGTTCAGCATCTGGAAGACAATGCGGGGGGAGAAGCGTGAGTGCCGGTGAGAGACAGCGCCCCGCCACCCGCCCCGCAACCCCAGCCCCGTCTCCACTGCCCCTCGCGCACCTCGGGGTTGATCTCCATCGGCTGCCAGGCCATGGCTGCAGGGAGCCGGGAAGAAGACAGGCTGCGCCCCACGCACGACGATGTCCCCGCGGCAGTAGCGCTGCCGAGCCGCTGGCGACGCTGGGGCGCGGAGCCGCCCACCCGGCTCTTATATAGGGGCGGGCTGGCCCACTGCGCGCGGCCGCGGGGGGAGAGGGAGGAGCAGGGCACGGCCGGGGCGGGGGGCGCGGAGCGGAAGTCCCGCGGTGTGCGGGGCCGGGGGCAGCCCCGCCGGGGTGCGGGGGCCGGGGCACTTCCGAGGGAGCGGGGTGCGGCCGGCGGCGGGGGGACTCCGACGCCCCCGAGGTTGATGTGGAGAAAGTGCTAGAAGCGGGCCGGCAGCGTGGGCAAGCAGCTGGCATCTCCCGGGGCAACAGGTTGCTCCTCCACCATCAACCCCTGGGCTCCACTCATCCCAAAAGCCCATGTCTACCGTTATGTGCCTGACTGCTCCTGATCGTTAGACCCTGATCTGAGTGTGTTGCGTAAAGTATACAATGGTTTTGATACTCAACAAAATCATTAAACACTTATTTTTAAATTTTCAGTACGATTATAAAACCATCATGAAAGTCTCCTGTCTGCTGATTGTATCTCTGTGGTTTGAACCAACCCCTGAACCAGTTCAATGAAGCTGGTTAAAAAATAGTGAGCTTTTTATCTTTTATTCATGACCTGACAGTTTCTGCACACAATATCTTTGGACTAGAACATGTCTGAACAAGGAAACAAAACCCACCTGCTCAAAATACTAGAAATCACGTGGACTCCAAACAGCCTTTCAGATTTTACTGGTAAACAGCCTGATGGGAGCCTTGTGGATAAGCGAGATGCTTCACAGTTGTCTTTCAAACAATGCAAATACTGAACAAAAGAGTCAGCAGCTGAATGTCTGCAGTCTGTTTGGTTTTGATGACTTTCTTCCTTTGGTTTTCCACCCTGTTTCAGAATGATTTGGACCCCAGTGCAGCAAAATTTCTAAGCGCCTGCCTGATTTCAAGCACATTTAAATTAATTTTAGATCTATTGCACTGTGAGTTAGTGTGGAATTATTCACATCAAGTGGTTGTACACATACACTTCTGAACTGAGACTTCTTCATCAACATTATTCAGTTTACAATGAATTCCTTGGGAAAGACGCTTACAGTTTAATCTTTGAAATATGGCCATAAAAAACTCAAGATGTGATGTCACACTAGTTCTACCTGTAACGAGATTTAGTGGGAAAAAAAAAAACAACAACAGGATAGCAAGGAGGGGTTTGTATTTTATGGCCAAAGATAGGATAAAGACAGGAGAAAGCCTTGAGCAACCTGGGCTGATCTTGTAGCTGATCATGCTTTGAGCAGGAGGTTGGTCCAGAAATACACTGAGAGCTGTTGCAACCTGAAATATCCCATGATCCTGTGATTCAGTCTATCACAGTAAAGGGAAGAGCAGTACACATTGTTCAAACCCAAAGATTTTCAGGGAAGACGGGGAAGGTTCACAGTAAATTACAATATCATTTATTTCTTTTTTCCCCCTTTACTGTAACTGAAAACAGTTTTTGACACCTCTAAGCAAGCTAAAAATGGCCTGAAATATTTTATATATAGTATCTTTCACTATCTTTCCTTTTATGATCAACTCTTCATGCACTGTAAGATGCAAGGATACCAAAGGAACTTGAATGAACAGGTCTAATGCTAATGGTCCGTGATAGATATGCAGGAGAGATGGCATGCAGCTCCTCTGAGAGGATGGCAAACAGTTGTGCAAGTGTAATTTCAGGCTCTGCATGCCATGAGCAGCACACAGGAAGTGAGGCATGTTTCTATGGGAGAATCTGCCAAATCTATCAATACATTACTTTTAAAGTAAACAGCAAGTGTAACAATATGAAACTGCTAAACAACTGCTACTGTTGCATAAAGATGCCGGTCTCCAGAAAGTCACTGAAAAAGTGGGTGCTGGGTCTTATGCAGTCCTCATGTACCTCCTTGCAAAGATAAAGTCTCTGGAACATCTTTCTTCAGAGCAGACAGGTGTACCCAGCACAGTTAACCTAATTCATTCCCACTACTGCAATAAAATCAAAACTCACTTGAAATAGTGACTTGTTTACATACTTATTTGCATACTTGTAAACTTTCTGCACTGTCCAAATGTAATAATAGTACTTTTGCTCAGATGTTTAATCTAGGAAGTGTGTACTGAGGAATCTTTGCTACATGTATGATCTTTTGGCAGATTTCTTTCTCTTAGGTATAGGACTTGGTGTCAGTACTTAACTTCTCAACATGTTCCAGTTGAAGGTTTACATAAGGAAGAACTAGAGCTATAGTTAAGGGCCATTCCTGAGTTCAGAGGATCTCCTAATAAAAGCACCTTTAACAAGCCGTGTGGTTAAGGAGGCAAAGCTGGCCTTAGACAATGCAGAGCTCCTGAAATGGAAGCTGAGGCTGTAAACTATTCTTCAGAATAATTTTCCTATTGTCCTGCCAAAATCCAATCCCTTAAGCACTCCAAGTCCACATCTTCTGCTGCAGTGTCCACACCTGCCTAGCAAACACACTGAGCCTTTCTTAAATTTCTTATAATGACTCACTTCCTAAAAGAAAGACTCCAAACCCATTTCTGGAAAACTCCTGAATTCCCTACTCCCTACCTTCAAAACAAGCAATTATTGTCCATAGCTGGCTGGTGTCACCCAGGGCAGCAGGATGCAGGTACATGGTGGTGCAGGTGCTGGAGCCACAGGAATCCATTACTGCACATGACCATTCTCCTGGTAACTGCCCATTTGCATTTACCCTATAGTGAGTGGAAAGTATTTGAGGCAACTGTGCTGACTTGATGTAAGTACCTCTGCTGGCTTGGCAGTTAATCCTGCCTGAGGTAAATCCTGAAGTTAGACAGCTCAGTTTTACCATAGCAGTGTGCTTGAGAGACGCTGCCTTACACAGAAATGCAGTGCCCTTGAAGGGTTGCTAGGACTACACCTGAGAAGGCGTGGTGACACGCTCCCTTTGGCATGCCTCCTGCTGTGACAGTGTCCTTGCAGCTGTAAGCTTTGTGGCTCTCAACCCTAACACTAAAGGCAGCTCTGGGCTAAGGTTGTGGCCCAGAAGAGAAAACTGTGGAGACAACAAATGTGTCCCTGGAGCTGCAGGATTATGGCTCTCCAAATCCTAACCCTGTTTTTGTCACAGATCCAAACCACAGTATTATGACAGGTGCTATGGAGAAAACTAACTTCCTCCCAGCCAGACCCCGTACACCGTATCACAAGATACCAAACATAAAACATGACAAACAAATGTGAGTCCACTGTAGGGGCAGTGGGCATCAGGGATCTGTGTAAGGCAGTAACATCCCCCCTTCTCTTCTCGTAAATTGTCTGGAGCACAGCAGCAATTCCTGCATGAGAGTGCCCCAACCTTTAATTAGAAGACTAGAGGGATCAATAGGCCAGGCAAGTGAGCGCTTTTATAGAAGGTCTGGGTCCATAAATGATTTGAGCAGGAAGAGAGATGTGTTTGTTTCTGAATTGCAGCCATGTCAATTTAAATACTTATGTGAGGAGTCTTGGTGAGTTTTGGTGATTCTGCAGCTCAGCATGTGGGGCAGTCTAAGTTCAGTCACACTCAGCACCTGGCTATCAGCAGCTGCTCTCTGGGTCTGTGGGCCAGGAGCTCTGGGCTGAGACATCTCAAATGTCAAGCAGGAGACTGGAAAATTAAAGAAATTCAAAGCAGTTCAGAGCTCAGTTGGGAATAGGGGAAAAACCCCAAATCTTTCTTTACTTCATGTAAGGATTAGAAGAGTTACGTTCTCATATTCCCTTGTCCGCGAGAAGCGTATGTTTTGGCTAGGAGATGGAATAATTAAGGGCTGCTGAAGTGGAGACGTTGAAGGATGTGAATTCAGGGTCTGACCTGTGATAGAGACCAGCTGGAAAGGGGTAACACAGAAGCAATGCAGTTAAAAGGGTCAGGCTGAGGAAAGGGGCTGCTCTGCCAAGGATTGACTTTGTGTGTATTGACCACTAGCAGTGACTCTGCAATTGCTCTGAACTACAGCCAAGTCCACCAGCTTGTAAAGAACAAGCTCTACAGAATGCAATGACTCTTCTGGAAGTCCGTAAGTAGAAGTGTTAAACTGCTAAAATGTAGTTTTGAAAGTCTGACTTGAGAGTTCAGTTCTGAAGAGTGTGGCCATGGTTTTCTTGATTTCTGTTCTGTCTGGCAGGATGCTCATGACTCTTCACTTCACTCCTCTGCAAAATCATGTCCCAAAATGGTGTTGTGTCTATCAGAGGCACAGTGATAGCATGTTTTGTTTCACGGTAGAAGTAGGACAAACAGAGAGTGAATTCTTTCTCTTTTCACAAAGAAAGGCAGGCACTGTTGTCAAGGATGTCTTAGTTTCCAATGAAACGATATCTGTTTTTAAAGATATGAAAGCTTGCAAGGCTTGTCTTAATGGATAAGAAAGACATTATACTGGCACCTGGGCAGTTGGCATGTGTTTCCTTCCCTCAAATGCTTTCTTTGGTGATGTTAGCAATCTGCACTTTTTACTCTCTAGGCAGGAAAAATCAATCTTTCTAGTCCTGTAGAAGAGAACAATCCCTCCTTCTTTCTTCTGTCTTTGTTTTGTTGACTTAAGCATTCTTAGGATTAGTGCTTTTATCCAGAGAGGTAAAATATACATTTCAAGAGGACCTCATTCTGTGCAATGTTTTAGCATAATACATATAATAGCTAATAATAATAAATTCTAATTTTGATTTAGTACTTGGATAATCTATGATAAGGACTTACATACCTACTTACATTTTCATCCAGTGAATGCTTTCCTCAGGTTAACAGGCACAAGACAAAACAAGATGAGCCATGTGATTTAAACTACTGGTTGTGAGACTTAAATAGCAGCACTTGACTCTTATAATACACTCTCTAGTCCAACACTGTGCCTCTTCCCAAGCACTGTGTTGTGCCAGGCCCATCCTGGGGTGACCCCAGTCTGTTTCTCCCCTGCAGACTTCAGTTTCTTCAGTCACAACTTAGCAAACCTTATCCTTAGACTTGCTTTTGAACACTCGACAGCTATACATAGCACCCAGAAAGCATTCTTCTCTACTCTGGGACTGCTGGAAGAGTTTACTGTACATAGGCTGTTTCTTGTGTAAAAAGTAACAGGCTGCTCCAAATCAGCTCAGGAGCACTAGCCACTCTTAAGCTGGAAGAGAGTATGGGGAGTGAGAGGGGGGGAAAGAAAGATGAGAAATGTCAGTCAGTTCAAAGGATATCAAGACAGTGACTTACTGGTACTTCCACAGCGGTAGAGATGTGCTTCCTCGGGTCTATGGGGTGCTGAGGGAAAGCTACAGGCCACCTCCCAAATACCGCTTTATGCCACTGGTCTCCATCCTCAAGAATTAAGAAACCTTTTGAGGGAAAGTACAGAATACATGCCTTAGGGAGCTGTTGAGGAGGGATCTTACTTCTGGACCAAGTCCATTGTCACCTGCAGTCTCTTTATGCGTTAGCATTAGTTTTGTTGTTTCTTGAGGGACTGTGAAAAGCAAATGAAGAAACTGGCTTGCCTGCTGTGGGATGGAGAAGTGAGAGGTATGACTCTACCAGAAGGGCAAGGGCTTCTGTGTCTGTTGAAGAAAAAAAAGGTGGTGGGGGGGGAGGGGTCGGGCTTGCATGACAACAGAGGAACCTGTAGACGAGGACTCTGGTGTGAAGGGGGTTTCTGTGAAATCCTGTAACTTCTCCAATTCAGCAGAACAAGTCACCTTACACTTTGTCCTGGACATCAGTTTATCTTCTTTTGGAGGGAAGGAAAAGGGGACCAGCAGTGATAAATAAGGATGGGCAGATGTTTTAAAAGGCATTCCTTCATTCTGTCTTTTATATGCAAATGGAGACTTTCAGCAGAATTTAAAATACCTTACACTTGAAATCAGTGAACAACAAAGCCACATCATAAAAATAATTTTTTTAAAAAAGTTTTTTAGCTAACTCAGTCACAGAATCCTGAAAGATCCTTTCTTTTTTTTTTTTTTTCCACATAACTGATGTGGTCTAGTATTCTCGCTATACCTTAGAAGTAGTCTGGTCAAGTGTTTCCACCTGATTTTTATATATATGCTTATCCACACGTATATAAATTCTGAAATAAGTCATGCTCTCAAAAACCTCTACTTCCTTAATAAAATTGTCCTGGATAGTACAAGCTACCCTGAAATCCTACACATCAACAAGGTCAAGCATACCACAATATTTACACCAGCTTGTGCCAAGGAATTTACTTCCTAATCTACATGTGCACACTCTTAAGAAGTGTTGGGATTTTGTTTTTAATTAGAGAAGTGCCCTGATGCAAAGCCTCGGCTGCAGATAATTTGTGAGAAGTTCAAGCGTGGTTCTTCTGTTAGAGCTACTTCACCTGGGGGGAGAGTGATGCTGGCACAGAGCTGCTGCCAGTCCAGTGGGTGAAGCTGAGCGCCTGCAGTCCCTGGATTGCCCTGGGATCTGCCTGCCTATCTGGTCCTGTCCTGAAGTGGGCTGACTGCGGAGGACTGCGTGGGAAAGACATTTTCTGCATCTGAGCCAGTGTCAAACTAACTCTCCTTCATCACTTCTAAGATCTATGGCATATCCTAGCAACTACATATATGCGGTGTGCAGGTCTGGCAGGCTGGTGACTCATAGAGCAGCACAGATCTGACTCTTTCTCAGTATGACCATGGTAGATAAAAAGCCTCACAGACCTACATCTGAGCTCCTCTTGCTTCTCCACTCTCTAACAGCATACAGAAGCATTAAATGGATCCCTTAACCACACTAGCAGATTGTGCTTTTTAGCCGCTGAGATCTCCAAAGTCTTTCCCGTACCAATTCCTGTGTTAATTACAAATTAACAGTAGCTATTCACTTGCACTTACAAGTCAAGGCTTTGACTTCAAAATGCGTAAGAATGAGAGGCTTAACCCCACATTAATAGCCACTTTCCAGAAGTGCATCTGGCATAACATAACCCTTTGGTTAAGTTATAATGCTGACACAAAGCGTTTTACACGTGGTGACCACCCAGTGTATTGCTAACGCAAAACAGTTGTACGTGCTGCTTTTACCAGCTGGGCGATGCAGCAGCGCAGGGGGCCCAGCTGCTCTGACACTGCTGGGGATGTCACTGGTGGAAGGTTATTAATCTTGGCTCAACTGCAAGCAGTTGACATTAAAATTACAGTAAAACAAGCCCAGTTGGGAAACATCACCTCTTCCAAGTGTGCCTTTGCCCTGAGCCACCCTCAGAGCCTAACCCTATAGTAAATCCTGTGCATCTTCAGAGGCTGCTCTCAGATCACCCGCACTGGGGAAAAGGGGAGGATTTTTTTTCACTCTGCTCCAGGAACTTTTCTACACTATACAAGGAGTATAGTGTAGTATAGTATATATATATATATATATAGTATAGTATATATATTTCCAAACCTCCACTTTCAGAAAAGTGTTTAGACAGTGTTTGTCACTGATGGAGAAACTATTTTTCTGAAGATCAGTTCAACAGTTGCTGTTTTGAAGTGTTTACCCAAAGCACATGTGAGTATGAAGAACACCGTTGTTTGGCTCTTGAGTTGTACTGTTTTAGTGGAGGAGTTTAGCTTATAAATGTACATGCTGAAACAAATCCCTGTCTCAGTGGAGAAAAATATTTAGATTGCGAGGGAAACTACACTATGGATCAGAAAAACAATGGGACTCTATCACATTCTACAGTTGCAAATATAAATGCAAAACATGCTGCCCTTTCCTGTGTATGTTTATACACGTAGGGCAAAATTCCCATTGAGTGAATCTGCAGCCTGGGCTTTTCTAGCTGTATTTAGGACATTAGACACTGGACTTTTGTCTCTCTTGTTTCAGAGACAAAGGACTGACCTTCTACTGTTAGCAAACCTAGCATTTCCAACTCTATCTTAGCTTTCTGTACCTCTTAATGTATATTAGTGGATGTGAATGTGTATATATGCATAGCATAGAATCATAGAATCCTAGAATCCTAGAATGGTTTGGGTTGGAAAGGACATTAATGGTCATCTAGTTAAGATCACAAAATCACAGAATATCCTGAGTTGAAAGAGACTCACAAGGATCATCAAAGTCTAGCTTCTGACCCTGCACAGGACAACCCCAAGAATTGTCCAAACACTTTTTGAACTCTGTCAGGCTTGGTGCTGTGACCACTTCCCTGGGGAGACTGTTCTGGTGCTCGACTACCATCTGGGTGAAAAACCTTTTCCTAATATCCAACCTAAACCTCCCCTGACACAACTTCAGGCCATTCCTTCAGGTCCTGTCACTGGTCACCAGAGAATACAGATCTGTGCCTGCTCCACCGCTTCCCCTCACAAGGAAGTTGTGACTGCAATGAGCTCTCTCCTCAGTCTCCTCTTCTCCAGGCTGAACAGACCAAGTGACCTCAGCCACTCCTCATACGGCTTCCCCTCAAGGCCCTTCACCATCTTTGTTGCCCTCCTTTGCACACTCTCTAAGAGCTTTATATTTTCTTATATTGTGGTGTCCAAATCTGCACAATATTCAAGGGGAGGCCGCACCAGTGCAGAGCAGAGCGGGACAATCCCCTCTCTCGATAGGCTGGTGATGCTTTGCCTGATGCCCCCCAGGACATGGTTGGCCCTTCTGATTGCCAGGGCATTGCTGACTCATATTTGGCTTGCCATTGACCAGCACTCTCAGGTCTCCTTCCAAAGTGCTGTTCTCCAGTATCTCATGCCCTAGTTTTTACTAGGGAATAACCGAGTTTGCCCCATCCCAGGTGCAGAATCTAGCAGTTGCACTTTTACAGCTTCATACAGTTGGTGATTGCCCAGTCCTCTAATTGGTTGAAGTCTCTCTGCAGGGCCTTTCTGCCTTCGAGGGAGTCAACAGCTCCTCCCAATTTAGTATTGTCAGTAAACTTATTATATCTTTGGGTCCTGCATCCAAGTCATTTATGAAGATGTTGAAGAGCATTAGCTCCAAATTCGAGCCCTGTGGAACCCCACTAGTAACAGACTGCCAGTCTGATGTCACCCCACTCACTATTACCCTCGGTGCTCAACCTGTCAGCCAACTGCTTACCCACCACATGACCTGTTTATCCAGCTGTGTGCTGGACAGTTTGTCCAGAATGATCCTGTGAGAGAGAGAGTACTGAAATCCAAAAAGATTACAACAAGTGGCTTCCCTTGATCAACAGGGTGGGCTACCTTGTCATAAAAGCAAGTTAAGTTTGTGAAGCAGGACTTCTCCCTCATGAGGAGGGCTGGCTGTGACTGATGACTGTGTTGTCCTGCAGGTGTTTTTTAATAACTCCAAGAATAATTTTATCCATAATTTTACCAGGCACTGAAGTGAGAATGACAGGTCTGTAGCTCCTAGGGTCATCATTCTTACCCTTCTTGAAAATTGGAACAACGTTTGCCAGCTTCCAGTCAACTGGGACCTCTCCATATCCCCAAGAGTATTCAAAAATCTTTGAGAGAGTTCTCAAACCCCCTGCCATGGGAAGGGACACCTTCAGGTTGACCAGGCAGGTTTCTTGAAGCATCATATATAGCATATGAGTGGGTTAGCCATTCTGGCCTGACTGCCTCACAGTGACCTGTACTGATACAGGTTTGGCTGCCCGTTGGGAAGCAGAACCTGCAGTGAAGCACTTCCAGGGAAAGCTCCAAGATGCAAGAACACCAGGGCTGAAACACAGCAACTGCTGGGCATGGAGAGGTGTTTGCCTAAAATGTCTAAGCTGTGCTTTATTTTGTGCCTTTTCAAAATCTTTGTAGCCATAAAGGCAAATGACATTGCAAAGTCTCTGTTGTATTCCTATTTTTCAGTTGTAGGAAAATTTTGGTGACCATATGTTTCAGTGCCCATCAGGGCTATACTCTCCAATTTTAAACAACCAAGGTAAGAAAGTCTAGCTAAATGTTGAAAGATCTTTGAAAGCATGAGCTATTCTCTTTATTTGAATACTTATAATTATGGGCCTTGCTCTGTGGCAACTTTTCAGTATTTCTGTCCACAAGAGCCACATAAAAAAGTAAACTGAGTTTGCAGAAAAGTCAGCTCTGAAAGCACCTACTAGCTTCTAGTAGAGTGCTTAAGCAGCTGCTGTAGCATTTAAAAACTCTGCACTAATGGTGCTTCATGTAACTTGGAGGTTATATGCCTGGAGGCCAGCTAGACCAGGCCACCTTTCCTTCACCTTGCCTGTAGGAAATCTCAATATACCACTGTATAATAGGCAGAAGAAAGAGAGATTAGAGAATTACATGTAGAGAGATGTCTAAGAGATAATTTATAACTTATTTTACAATCATTCCTGGTTGCAAGGTTTTGCATTCCTGAAGAGCTAGGAAGAAACTTCAAAATTATCATTCTGCTTTGCTTGGCATCTCAAGAAATCAGAGAACTGCTGGCCTACAAATTGCTCCACTTGTACTTGCTCCCATGTAACCTTAATTAATGCAGTGGTAACATGCCTCAGATAGCTAATACAGTGAACAGGAGATCCACGAGTATAGCAGGAGACCTTGATTTAGTGCCTCGTTTGATTAATCTACTTGACTAATCTTATCTGAGACTGATATCTCACGGTCTTTGCTTCTCTGCAAATAACACAGGGAAGTTTGTCCATGGCAGAATTAGTCTTTCACTATATGCTTGCCCAGGGAGCACTAAGGAGACAGGAACTGAAAATAATGGGAGCACCACATATGCTTTTGCACAGGTCCTGAGAAGCAATACATCTGGGGGACTGAGGTCTCTAAGCATGTTCAAGGTTGTAATGAAAAATTATGTGCTACAAGTCCAATTCTTAAATCTCCCAGCTGTGTGAGCACTTTGTGTGGTGATTTTCCTGGAAAATTATTTGATTTCATATTTAAAATGGAGACTTCATGGAGCTGTGTGAAAATGCTAGAGAAACAGTTCCAAAAAAATAAATTACCATTCTGCTATAACTGAATTTTCCTAATTAGGTTTCTGTGTTTAGGATCAATATATTCAGCAAAAGATGGTGTAGGTCTCTCTGTCATATGGAAGTGCAGTAGTACCACTAGATGGTAGCCTTGCTTGTTTCAGTCACCTCTTTCCTACTTCTCGCTGCAGTGAAAGAAACTAGTTTCTCGAGATGGGATCATTGCATACTGTAACTATCCCCCTACACGGACTAACCCGTAATTTAAAAGGTGGTATAAAGAAAAAAAGCAGAGGGAGAAACTAGGAAATTCTCCTGAGAGTGCACACTGAGGCACAGCCAGTCCTGACGCAGGGCCTGCAGACCCCTGCAGCACCACGGGTCAGCTGCAGAGGGTTACTTGCCTATGGACTGTCATTCCTTGTTCCTAAGTTGGATAGACTTCAACCAAAACAAATTTGCAGTTCCCACACAGAAACAGCAAGACGATAATGAAATTCTTTTGGTATGAGCTGATAATATAGAAAAGTCTCTTTTTTCTCCATGTGTTGTTCATAAATACTATTTCACAAAATGTTTGTGTCTTAAGTCCAGAGCACAAGGTGCTCAGTATTCAATTCCTCAAGGCCACAACTGTAGGAACTGTTTCAATCAAGTGGAAAAGTTAACACAATGGGCTGCTTTAAACCAAGAGCTGGACTTTGATTATCTTTGTGGGTTCCTTGCAACTCAGGATATTGTATGATTCTATAAAGTACTTGATGAGACTTGCTGAGCCTAGGTAAGCAGTGTAGTGTATCCACCTGGAAATGTTTCCAAGAAATGGATGTACTGAGCGGCTGTCCATTTAGGATATGAAATTCCTTATTTAGATTCCCCAACACTTCATTTTTATGACTCTGCTTACTACACTGCAATCCAAAGTGCATTATATAGACTATGTAACTAAATGTTAATCATAATTCTAACCGCATAGTGAAAACCACAATGCAGTGTTATTACAGTTCTCATTAAAGGAACATGAATTTCTGAGTATCTTGCCTGAACATTTCTGTCAGAGAAATATATTAATAGGTTATTCACTAATAATCTTGGTAACCCAATAGTTGTCTTTTATCTCTTCAGTAGATATAGTGCATATTCAAGGGAAAGTTCTATTCTAGTATGCTGTCAAAGCATAAAAGCTTTCCCTCCTCCTGGATGATGTGCTTTGTTGAAGAGGGAAGCACTCTGTTTCGAATTTGATCAATCACCTTTGGATGTCTCAGGAGGTCATCAGTCCTTCTTGATCATGATGACATGTTTTTATTACAGATCATTATAACTATTTGAAGTCTTTTTTGGACCATCATCATAGTTTTGAACCTAAAAATATCAATTAAAATGTGAGTTTTAGCTTATAAAAGTGTTGGTTTTTTAGAACAAAGTAGAAGATTAAATCATGTCCCATTTTAAGAAAAATGGAAAAATGTGGGTACAACTACACACAAAACCAATACATTTAAGAGTAAGTTAAGTAATATATATAAGAGTAAGTATTTAAGTATAATTTCCAAGTGTTTTGCTCTGAATTATTACATCTTTGCCTAATCATCGTACATCTTCAATTTGTATTTTCTTTTTGTTCATCATTGTAGTGCTTATAATTACAAATATTTTTTCTCTTCTTTAGGCTGCTGGGTGTCAATATGATCTTCTAAGACCATAAAATATTTCTAATTAAAGATGCTATATTCCTATTCATCTTAATGATTCCTTTAATTGTTCTCAGTTCATGAGTGTTCTGATGTTCTCAGGAGCAGAGTTGTAAAGCCAGGGAACAAAATATTGAAGAAGCTTCTGGAATGCATAGGAAAAATCATCTTTTGCAGATAAACATATTTGCCATTATAAATTGTGTGATAAATTTTAAAGTAGACTTGGGTACCTCAATAGGATTACTAAATATGTTTTAATTTAGGAGAAAATGAGACTGCCCATTTTATTATTGTAATAGACTTCTTTGATTTCCTTGTACCTCTTTGGTCACTGCAATATAACACTATTTTACTGCTGATTGTTTTACATCTGCTGTTCCAGAGACTTCCTAAGATTGTTAGAAGGTATAGCAGTAAAAGATCTGTTAGCATTTACATGCTTTCCACAGAACTATCACCCCATGTTGAATATTTGCTTTAGCAATGAGCAGTTTCTTCCTCTGTAATCTTAAAAACCTATCTTGACAGAACAGACAATATCCTCCATATTTGGAAGGCTTTAAACAGAAATATCTTCCTATGGGTGTGTTCTTTTAAGCCTCACTACTAACTGTCCAGGACATTGCTGTGATTCTCTACTCATCCATCTCGAAATGTGCCTAAGGATTTACTCTCAACCTTAACCCTGTAGTACTACAAGCAGATTAGAGAAGTGAAGTCTCCTGGACTGGTCCTTTACTTGGTTGTTTTCCGCACATGGGAACACCCCATTTCTTTCCACTCACACTGTTTACCTGAGTTTTGAGATGCACCGGAGCACCGCTGCCTGGAGCACTATGCTGGTCTCAAGCACACTCCATTAGTCCGTGACTAGAGGGGTTTGCTAATGTTTACCAGTCACGTGAGTGTTTAACTGACCCCCATGTTTCTACCTGGAGTCCATATCCAGTGTGAGAACCCATTCTTAGAGTCACAGAAATAATACAATTGTTAAGGTTGAAAAAGACCTCTAAGATCATGAAGTCCAGCCATTACCCTGACACTGCTAAGAATACAACTATACCATGTCCCCAAGTACTACATCTAGCCATTCCTTTAAGTACCTCCAGGAATGGTGATCCTACTACTTTCCTGGGCAGCTATTCCAATGCCTGACCGCACTTTTAGTGAAGAAATTTTTCTTAATGTCCAATATAAACCTCCCATGGTGCAACTTGAGGCTGTTTCCTCTTGTTCTATTGCTTTTTACCTGGGAGAAGAGACCAGCGTCCTCCTGTCTACAACCTCCTTTCAGATAGCTGTAGAAAGCGATAAGGTCTTCTAGATGAGCTTCCAAACCTTCTTGGCTGTCTACCTCTCGGGCTCTCATTACTGCTGGAGGAGCGCTGGAATACAGCAGGTGACATTTTGGGAGTGTAATTGCCACTGCCTCATTTTGATATGGGCATTACTACATTTGCCAAACATAAGCCAGACCTCTAAGGAGAAAAAACGATTTTTTTTTCTTTTTTTTTTCTTTTTTTTTTACAGGGATAAACCTGCCTCACACACAATCCCTACTCCTTCACAGACGGACATCTGCTCTGGAGGGTGCCAGTGAGATGTTGACTAAGAGCCCCCCAATGCTGCTCCGCCGAAGGACCTCGTCCGTGGGGTCAGGCGGGGCGGGAGCCGGGTTTGGGGAGGGTGAGGCGGGGGTGGAGCGGGGGCTGGCAGCGGGCACACCCACCACACGGCTCCGCAGCGCTCGCCCCGCCCGGCCGGCCCCCTGCGGGCCGCGGCTCTGGGCGGCGGCCGGGGCGGAGGGAGAGGAGGGGCGGCCGCGGCCGGCGGCCGGAATCGTTTCCTGGGTAAGCGCAGCGGGCTGGGAAGCGTTTCCGGAAGGCTGGCCGCATCCCGCAGCGGTGCGGGCGCCTCCGGTGCGGGCGGCGGAGCGCAGCGGAGCGGCGGGCAGGTGCGCTCGGCGGCGGGCCGGGAGGGGGGGCGGCGGGCCGGGAGGGGGGGCGGAGGGCAGCGCAGCGCAGCGCAGCGCGTCCCGCGGCGGAGCCCTCGGTGCGCGGCCGCCCGTGGTGCCGCCGCCCCGGCCCTCTGCCCCAGGGAGCGGGCAGGAGGCTGGGGGAGGGTCCCGCCGCCCTCGCCCAGGGCGATTCCGGCGCATCCCGGCCTCAGGGGTGCGGGGCGGGGGGCGGCCGGCGGATCGCTGCCTTCCCCCGGCGTGCCGGAGCGCTGCGGTGCTGCCGCTGCTGCTGCAGAGCTGGCCCCAGCCTGGGGCGAGCGTGGGCTCTGCGCCCGCGGGCGGCCAATAGCAGCGGCAGCCGGTCTGCTTCTGGTGGTGGCGGTGCGGTAAAAAATCCTGAAAAGTGTCAGAAGTGCCTGCAGAAGTACCTTTTCTTAAAAAAAAAAAAATATTATTGTTTGAATGAGCTTTGCGAGTTCAGCTCTGTGATTAAATCGTAGTCGAGGGTTGCAAATGGGAGCGTGCGAAAAATACAGTCCTCGGAATAAAACATGGACCCCATGAATCCCACTTGGAAGTTCTCAGGAATTTGCTTGGGTCCCAAGGCAGCGACGGAGCTACTTCTGCTTGCAGCTAGAGAGAGGCTGAATTCAGACAGATAAAATGGAAAGTGTAGTGGTTTGTATTTGTACTTCATTGCTTTGCCTGCTTCTTTGCAATGTTTTATAATTCTTGGATGGGCTTCTGCGTGCTGGGAAGGATAAGTATAGTTCTTGGCTTTAAACTCAGAATAACTAAAACGAAGCAAAAAATCCAACCCCGAAGTGGTGATGGGCTTGTAGGCTTTTTGCGTTGTGGATGCTGTTGGTAGCTGTACATGGTAAATGCTGTCTGCAGTCAGTTGTGCAGGATGACAGTATCCGCAGCAAGTTTCAGTGCTTCACTAAAGGTCTGCTGCGTTGCCCCATAAGCTGAGGTATGGGTTGCTGCTGAGCTGCTGCAGCTTTGCTGTCCTCTAGCTCGACTGTGTGTTCCTCTTGTTCATTCTAGATCTGACATGTCATCGTCCTGCCGTCTCACGCTCTAGTATATTCTGAAAGACTGAATGAGCTGTCTGCCTTGTGTTTAAAACTACTTTCTGCCTGAATAATTGCATTTACTTAAAATAAGTGTGCAGATGTCCTAGCACTTAAAGAGAGAGACATCCTCTCATGGTGACCTTGGGACAAAATCTTGGCTGATTAATTTCCTTGCCTGGAACAGTCATGTGGAGTGTGGGTATTTTTGTTCTTCCTTTATTTTACAGAAATGAGTGTTTGATGGAATACTTTTTGGCTTATATTTTTGGGGGATTTTTTGCCACCTAAGGGAAAATTGAGGTCTGGAGAGGGCTCTTTGGGATGAAGAATCATTTTGTCATGTGTTAGGAAGAATACATAACTTGGTTGTTACAAGGAGGAAGATTCTTGGCTCTGAAGCAGCATGAGTGAATGTGCCTTTCCCAGCAAAAGAGTCATTTAAGCAGTAGATTACAGCTGTGGGAATCATTTGCTGGGAGATGGAATGCATGACTTGGAAACCTGTACTGTTTCTTTTGGTTTTCAGGTCTGCAGCTATGTTGTGAACCAGTGACAAAACTGGTCATTTTTGGTATGGTGTTGAGTAGGCTCTGCTGTGCTCTTCTTCAGGAGGGATGGGGACTTTCTGAGGATATACCTGAGGAGCCTACAAAGGGCTGCTGCGGGGTTTGAGTTGAAGAGAGCAGTTACTTCAGGAGCTAGATAAGGGGGAATTTGAATACTTAGATTTCCTACTGTAAGGATTTTTTAGCAGCGATTGTGAAAAACTAAAATAAATCCTGGTAGTTGGTAGGTAATGGTGAGCAATCAACCGATTACATCTTCATGAGGTAGCAAGCTCTGAGCTAGGATGTGTGTGGTCACACTTGAACAAATCATCCATGTTTAAGGCAAATGGTACTATATTCTACGTGCTGGTGGAAGACCAAGTCTTGCCTTTGTTCCCTGCTGCAAGCAAGGAGCTCCATTACTGAGAATGGTAGAGCAGGGCATGTGCTGGGTGCATTGGATCATTGCTGACCAAGCTGCTGCTGCCATGGAGAAAGTAAAGGTAATGGTAGAGTGTGTTTGGCCAGGGCATTGGCAGGAGGAAGAGTGGGATGGCTGTGAGCTCCTGGGGAATGCCAGGCACAGGTTCTCTCACCTGTGCTGTGGGTGGGACAGGTGCAGACTGAGGCTGGAGAACAGAAATGCCTGCTATTCCATAGGAGATGAGGAAAGCCTGGCTTGTTTAGCCTGGCAAATGAGGCCTGAGAGGGAATATGATTGCACTCTGTAAATACAGTAGGGATATAAACACTAGAAAGGGCGAGGAGCTATTTAATCTAAGGAACAATGTTGGCATGAGAACAAATGGATATAAACTGGCATGAATAAACTTAAGTTGGAATTTACACAGTTTCTTCCTTAAATGGACTGAGGTTCTAGAACTACCTTCAAGTGGGATAAATGGAAGCAAGCTCCTTGGCTGGTTCTTGAGGATATACTGAGGAAGTCTGTATTGTGTGCTTGGCTGTGGCAGTAGGAAATGAGGCTTAGTGACTCAGGAAAAGCCTTTCCATATGTCTGAGTTAACATAGATTTTCTACACTAGAGCTTCTTATTTTTAAAATCTGACATTCAAAACTGGCATAAAAATGCTTGCTTTACAGTTTTTATTGCTGCACAGAAGGGGTTACTGTGTGCTTAGTGGCCACTTTCTGAAATATTTTGCATGTTAGTTCCCCCCCCCCCTCCAAAATAGTGTGTTGTCTAACAGCTGCATGTAATTGTGTGGAAAAAATCCTTTTTCTTTAAATCAGAACTGTGCAAAAGAAGACTGTATGTTTGTGCGTGCGAGCTGCTTGAGCTTACTAACCTGTAGGTTAAAAAATGAACTGCAGCAAACCTTTCCCTCCCTCCCCTTATAAGTAATGCATAAATCCTCTCAAGAAAGATAAAAAAGAAGTTCTTGGGGGGCTCTACAGCAGGCTTAGATGGTGTGAACTGAGACCAGTGTTCCAAGCTATGGTGTGTCTGGAAGACTGGAATAAATGAAGTTAAAGCAAATTTGAAAACAAGTCTAGTTGAGCTAGTTGTGCATGGGATTTGTCTCAATTTGCTGTCATGCAGAATAGCTGAATTATCTGGCATGGTGGTTGCAGTAGTTGAACTTGTATGAAGTCTGTAGTTGACTCTAAAAATATTTTGTGTGCAATGTGGAATACAACCAGCTGTGGATGCTGTATAATGGGTACTGTAACTGTCAGCAGTACCTGACTACTTCTCGGAGATGTACTAAGAACAGAAATGAAAGAGCTACTATTATGGGCCAAAATAAGGGTCTCTTGCCATCAGGAGGGATGAAGAGCTCTTGCAAGCTGACTTATACTTTAGGCTGATCTATTCCCTGCTGAAATCAAATGTGAGAAAATAATGGAGAGGTGAAAATGGGTACATTTGTGATGTGCTTTTTTGACTCTGTGACTCACATCCCTTTTGCAGGGAAAAGGAGACCTTGGGACATGTCTAGCTAATGCATGAGGCTGCAGTTCCTGTTCTTGCTCCTCCAAACCCTCTTCCTGAGCTTATGGGTGTTTTTTTTTTTTTATTTATAGCTTTCGTGTCTGACACTCTCTTTCCTTGTCTTATTATGGCTTTGTGCCGGCAGAAGAGTAATCCCTGCTGTCCCTAGAGAGTTAAGGAGCAGAGGGTTTTTTTGGGATGCTCTGTGTGGTGTCCTGCTTTCGTTTCCTAATTTTTTTCCCCTTTCTTCTTCAGCCAGCTCCCTTTTTAATTTGTTGCTTTCTGCAACATTTCTTTTTCTTTTTCTTTTTTTTTTTTCTTTCCATGGAAGCAGATGTCCAAGGAAAAAAAAAGAACTGGATGCCCTTATTGAAAACCTCCTCTCTAGATACTATCTGAACCTCTGTCCTCAACTTGGAGTTGCCAGAGTAAGGTGCAACCTTTCCCTGTTTCAAAATGTTTAGTGGTTTTTGGTTCCTAATGCATATCTGGTCTGTCTGCAGCCTCCTGGGACCTTGTTGAAGCCTCTGTGACCTTTGGCCAGGAGTGATGCTTGTCAGTGGGTCTGCTTCTGGCTGTCTAAGGAATTCCCTCTTCTGCTTGGCTCTTTCACGTGGTCACTCTTAGCTCTTGTGTGGCAGAGATGGTTAGTGATCCTGTATTTATGCCATTCATGATTTTCTAGGCCTCTGTCTTCCTCATCAAGTTGCTTTTTGAGCTGCCTGAAGAATTGCCTACTCAGATATTCTGGACTATGAGAAGCCTTTTTCAGGAGTTGATCCTAGTCCTACTTGTCATTTTAGGATGGGAGGATCAGGGCTGTACAGGTCAGGCATTTGCAATATGTAGGTGAGCTTTGGGGCTATACAGGGAAATAACCATATTTTATTTTCTTTCTTAGTAATGTGTAAGATTTGATTTGCTTTTGGAGATTTACTAGAGAGTTAATTTCTTGAATCTGTGAAACTGAAACATCAAGATGTTTCTTAGGAGCATGGTCAGTTTGGAATTCCACAGTCATATATAGACATGGTTGTTTCTTTCCCACGTACATCTTCTTACATTTCTTGTGTTTATTTGCATTAGCTTTCCTCTGGACCATTATTGACTCAATCTCCCAGAGTTGCCTGCAATTCCTCACATCCTGGCCTTTATACCACAATACATTTTTTTTTATCATCACACTTCCTCTATTCACTGCTCATCCCCCTTTCCTTGTCTCACATGAATGTGTTAAGCAGCCAAAGCCTGAGCGTATGTCTCTGCCAAACTTCATTGGTAACTTCAGTTCACTTCAAGAAGAGACAGTTTACTCTTACCTTTATCTTCCTTCTGTTTTTCAGTCATTTATCTCCCCGCATAGGACTTTTTCTTATTGCTGTCTGCCTCATTTCCCCAAGAAACCCTTCAGTTTTTTGGTAAGGGATATGGATGACATCCTTTTGGAAGTTCACGTAGATCAGGAGGAATGGGCGTACCTTGTCCATGTTTGGCACCTCTGAAGAACTCAGGGCATCTCTCAGTACAAACTGTACTGACTCTTGTACAACAGCCACCTTATCCAGGTGACAAATACTCTCCTTTTATCATTAGCATCAGTTAATTATTGTGCCAGTAGAGGTGTTAGTCTTTGCAGCTCTGTATTCCCCTGGAACCTTACTGAGATTGCTGTCTCTTTTACCACTTTCCATTCATCTTCGAGGCGTGTTTCAAGTGCTGCGTTGCAGAGCTCTGTCAGAAGAATTTGAAGGAAGCACTGCAGACAGTGCCCTCAGATTGCTAATGAACACTTTTTTATCTGTGCCTCATCTGAGAGGTCCTTGCTGCCGAAGTCTATTGCCAAGGGTATAACGGCAGACCCTGCAGCAAGGCAACTGGAAATGAATGTAGGAGTCTGCCCTGACAAAGACAGCAGACACTTGGCCTCCATCACTTGCAGGATAGTGAGCTGACCTTGGGTGGTGGACTTTTTATGCTTTAGAAAGATGATACTCGATTTACCTGGAGATCTAAGGTTAACCTCGAAGTTGTGTCTCCCAGCGTCAAAACCATTCTCTTTTTTTAGCTGAAATGCATTGAGCTTCAGTCCCCCTGAAAATGTGTTATTTGTTTGGATAAGCATTTAGATGGTGACTTCTGCTGCTGAACAAACCTTGCATCTGAGTATAAAAGTGATGAGTGCCTTTTTAAAGTGGTCTGCGTAACAATTAGGATGATTAACTAGATGCAAATTTCTGCCTTTATCGGTAGTCTGCGCTGCATTTGATAGTGAAAACTGATCTCAGATGAAGTCAGATGCAGTTTACTCTAGGAATCCATGAATGTAAACTGCTAACTTGAGTAGTAGTGCATTAAAAGTAATGATATGTGACACAGAAAGGTTTCCTAGAAAATAAATATGCAAATTTTTGCTTCTGATCTTAATACCATATACCCAGCGTCTGTAATTCTGGTTTGTTTTGTTATGAATAGTACTACAGCCATAAAGTACTTTAAGCAAACTCCTGGAAGACTTACATTTGACAGTTTAATCTGTTGGACTTCACAATATAAAAACCTCCACTAAAATCTCTATGGTGTCTTTCTATATCTATGTCAAAATAGAGTTGTAACTCAATGATTTATTACTATTTGGCTGTCCTTATTTTCTGTAGAAAACAGGAATCTTTCATTCTTTCTTTTGTCTTCCTTGCTGGATTACGTTGCACCCCGGATAACGTATTTATTCTGTCAGTGAAACATCAATTCTGCCTGCCTTTGGGAAAACCCTCCTGGAAGCACTAGTCGTGCTTTGCTGTGATATGCTTTTAAGCAGTTTTGCAGTGTGTTAAGCTGTTTTGTTGGAGGTTATTTTTTCTTTCCCTTTAGTGCAAACACAGTTTAATTTTCAAAGGCACCAAAAGGAACATTTCTAAACTACTTCTACAGATTCCAAGTGTAGATTATGCATTTAAAAATACATGCATTTAATATTGATGTTAACATATGTTTCATGCAATACTCTCTCAGTCACAGCTGATTTTTTTTTTCTTATGTCTATTAGCTCATTATGGAGGGAGTTTTCCCAATGTAACTATTGTGTGTGAAGGACAGATTCCAAAGGGAAGGAAACTGGCAGGCACTAAATGTTCCCTACCTTTATGAATTAACTTGTTTGAACAGAAGAAACTACCATAAGCTTTACATATTTTGTTGTTGTCTGTTGTACAAACATGTCTTTCCTTTGCGGTGTTCTCAGGGTAGAAAGCCCTCCAAATAGTTATTAAATGGCAATAATTTGGTGTGACTAATATTGGCACAAATTACTTAAGCCTCTGTTGGAAACCTCATAACTATAATTTCTCAGATGAGTTGGAGGGAGATGCTGCAGAGTGCTTACTGACCAGATGCAGAATTCAGAAAATGAGGAGCTTGATATTAAGCCATCCTATGTATTTAATACAGAATTTCATTATAAGGAACTGGAAGCAGTAGTTTGGATAAATATGACAACTAATTCACTGCTCTTGTGTTTACACTTGCCTTGTTAATTCTATTTCCAAAGAGGATTATTGTTATGAAGAGTTATTTCTTAGCAAGGTATTGAATTGTGTAGCTTCGGAGGAAGCTGTGCAGAGAACCAGCATGAAAGATGAAAGGGAACTGCAAGGAAGAGAAATGAGGAGGATTGCTCTCCCATGGAGAACTCTGCACTTGTCAGATTAAATTAGGATTTAAATGTGGCATAATGGAAAGATAGTTTAGTTAGGTTGTTTAAATGAGTTGAAGGTAAGTACATATAGGGCACAATCTATGAATATACAGAAAAGTTCATCTGGAAGTAAATATAGTAGGCAACCTGGGTATTTGCCATACATATGGCATTAAGGAAACCTCCAGCACTACATGATGACCTTATCTTGTGAGCATCCTGCATGCCTCCTATGTGAGCAGGAGATGCAGGATCTCCATGTTGGTTTTTTTTCTTTGATATCCATCTGGATATAAAACCTCTGGGGATTGTTAGGTCCACCAGGCCAGGCACCCAGATAGAGTGGCAGGCTCGAGGTGTCCTGGCAGTTTTGTCATGGGAAACTTGTGTTTTTCTGTGGAATGGCTGGCCCTGGATGTGTGCTAAGTCACTGTAGTGATGCTGGCCAGCAGAAAGGGGCAGGAGGTTAAAAGTATTAGGACAGAGTTAAGTTTTGGTAACTCCCTTTGCTAGAGTGATGGAAGGTATTTCAAAGCAATGAAAGTAATCTATGTGAAAGTTCCCTGCAATTTTTTCTTCCCTCTTGAATGCTCAAGTGGTCATTTTTCCTGCATAAAGCTTCTTTTTTCCTCTGATGCTGGGAAATGGAGAGCAGGCAGGGTCTGTGTTGACGTACCAGGAAAGTTTGAGGTCTGTTTTACTATCTTTAAACATATGGAGAGATAGCCTGCTACCAGGATAGAGAGGGGCTAGTGCTGCGGTGATGAAGTGGGTACATTATTTCTGGGGAGGAAGAGGAGTGATGTGGAGCTGATGTGGCTTGGAAAGTGAAATCCAGTGCTTGTAGAGGAACTATACACTAGCACTGGCCCATGTCCTTCCTGCCTTCTCTTGCTGCAGCTGTGCCGTCTCCTCTGCCGTACCGCAGAGTCCTGCATCTATCGGTGTTCACTGTCTGTAATGGTCCTGTATTGCTTTGCCCTTGTTGCTGAAGGAGGGTGCTGCAGTCCAGGAGAGGGGTGTTTGCCCCAGGCATGGAGGAAGTGGAGCAGGAAACTGGGCTGCCCTTGAACAGGTCTGCTAGCCATGGAGGGAAGGATGAAGCGGCAGAAGCATTACCAGTCCGCTCCTTCCCATCATTGCAATGGGAGCAGGGCGTATCCGGGGATCTGGAGACTTTGAAGCCTATTAAAGATAGATTAAAAGCCCATCTTGATGATACATAATTTCATGAGATACCAGTGCATAGGGTGGGTGTGTGGTTGTGTAAAATGGTAATACCCCACCCATATTTTGTGTTATCTCGGCTAACAGTATGGTATCATATCATCCATTAGTTACTGTTAAATTCTTGTTATGGTTTGGGACTTCTAGAAGAAATTGAAATGCTAAAAAAAATTTCTTCTTTTAAGAAATTAAATTTTATTCTGATAATTGTCTTCTCCCAAAAGTATAGATGTAAAAGTCAGCTTAAAAATACAACAGAAATGGAACATATACTGATAGGTAAATGGAAAGAGGAAGGTTATACAGGTAATTCCACTTGAATCTGAAAGATGGCAAGAATTGCCTTCTCGGGAAGTAACTCATATTTTTAGAGTCGTGTGGGAGCCTGTTTGCTTTTTTTTTTTTTCTTTCCTCCCTCCTCTGTCTTTTTCCCATCACAATTTAAGAAAACAGTCAAACAACATGAGAACCATCAGTAAAGGGAGTGGTGTAACTAACACAGCTGTATGAGAAAAGATGCACGTACTCAGACGAACAGGATTTTTTGTTTTTTTTGAGAAGTTCAACATTTGTTAAGTTCTCAAATTTAGGAAAAATGTCTGATGACACTTGTGTATTTGAAAAGAGAAGCATTGAAAAAGAAACATGTTTCTAATTATTTGATGTTTGCTTGGAAATGTTTGAGATCAGACTTATTGTTAGATAACTTTGCAGGCTGGTAAGATGACTATCCAAGGATATTGAAATAACACAAAGCAGTGTTGCTTTAAACATGTGCTGTTATTTAAGAGTGTGCAAGAGCTGCTAGCAAACCATGCTTCACTATATAAGTGTGTTTTAACCTTATTTTTATAGTCTTTGCATGCTGTTACATCATCATTGGCATGTATAAACTTTTTCAGTACAATATCCTGTATATTTCCCTATGCAAGTATGGATTTAAACACAGGTAAACATGATGATCCTATATATGCCAAAGTGTAGGAAGCTCTCAGGTAGAGGCATATGAGCATTTAGGGACCAGTAATTCTTTTTTTAAAATCATTATTTATAGATATGTCCTTGTGTGATAAAGATGGTGCTGTTTGCCAGGGAAGGGTTCCCTGGGAAATTTGTCTGCAGCCTAACAGCATGTCAGTACTGTGCTGCCCTTGTACTGAAGTGTAACTCTAATGGCAGACCACAGAAAATTCAGGTATTCTCAGTGAGAGGTCTGTGTGGGGAAGGGGGATCAAGAGGGATGATTGGGAGGCTCTGGAGGATATCCATGAGACTTAATGCCAAGGATGTCCTGAAGTGATGGGACCCTCAGAACATTGTTAAATGTTTGTACCTCAGGTGAGAGCCTTGTTTCTGTTGTTTCCTATCTTGCTTTGGGCTAGAAATCAGCCAGCACTACCACATGCTGGTTCTGAAATACAGTCTTCACGCTTTGGTTTTGGACTGCACGTGTGTGTAGCAACAGATGCAGTGGTGTGATGTGGTTTTACTTACTCAGGCAGAAAAAAGGGGGATCCCTCAGTGCCTACCTGGTCCTACCAACAAGTCAGGAGATGATGCTCATTCTTCTCCCTCCTTTCCAACCTATGTGCATGTGTTGCAGTGATGGGAACAGCTGACAGGCAGGACATGGTGAGGTGCATCCCTAAATTAGTGACAGACCTTGCTGGTCAGAATTGTATGAAGGTGTCTCTCTGGCAGCAGTGGCTCTGGTGACCCTTGTAGCCCCGGAGACGTGGCAGATGAGAGCTGCTTCTGTCCTGGCTTTGCAGTAATCTGGAGGCTTTACTGAACAGTCTACCCTGCCAGTCTCTGGAGAGAAACAGGAGTTGGCGGCTGGCTGCCTGCCATCCTGCAGCACAGAGCCTTGGTCTGCTGCTGCTAAGCCAGCAGGTAGGAGTGCTAGCTGGGCGGAAAACATTTTGTGGGATTTATCCAAAATAAATATCTAATTTTGCATGGGTGAGGCTGAAATTCTTCAGCTGCGCCTCCTTCCACAGCAGAAGAGAAACCTGCCTTCCTTGCAATGTTTTCTCAAATTTTTTTGTGCAAATGCAAGGTAAAACGATTATTTTTCTAAATTTAAAGCTTGGATCCTCCTTCTTTGAGTTCTGATGGATGTCTAGGTCTATACTGCTTTGGAAAACTGTGTGAAGAGAGAGAACCCGGACTTCTCTGGACCTTCCCCAAAAGATTCACATTGAGACATTTAGCTGGTTTCTTTGCTTTTCCTTTGTGCTTCTACATAGTCCGTGAAGTGTAAATATAGAGCTGGAGAAAATAGCACTTGATCTGGTTGACAGTATCTCTGCTTGCACTGGCACTTAAATGAAGAAATATGAGCTTCTGCTATAAATCAGAAGTTTGAGATGGTAGCCCCTTAATTTTTGGCCCAGTAAATCCTTTTGCTCCTAGAAAGCTGTTAAAGTTCATCTCTGTAAAGTCCCGGGGATGTTTTAAATCTGTGGGTTAAGTAACACATGTGTGCAAGAGTTTAAAATCAAACTGCTATCCCACACAACATTCCAGCTGTAAAACCAAAACTGGGCAGTGTGGGCCTGATTCAGGAGATGCTGATCCAACTGCAAACCTAACTAGTGTTAAGCTTTAGCTTCTGCTGCCTGTACTATTTTTGCTGTGGTATAGGGATGGAAAATTCACAGGTTGCTGATGTTTGTACTAATGTCATTAGTTCTCCCAAAATAATGGGGTGAATACTTTTTGCGTAGTGGCCTCAGGCTCTCGTAGAGCGTTCTTACTTGGCACACGATATTAGCATATCCTGAGTTTGCCCTCTGCTAGGTGCCAATACTTGAAAACTTCCTCAAGCAACCAGTGTTCAGGCATGGAACTGGGCTTTCCCCATTCTGAGATTGCTCTTTGAGCTGAGATTGCAAGCAAATGTTTTTGGCATGGGTAAGTGCAATGTACTGTTATGGCAGGATGTGAATCCTCTTGCAGAAGGTGAGCTTGGAAGGAGGTCTTCAATCCTCTAGCGTGTCCATCATGGTAGAGAATTAAGCTGAATTTGCTTAGATTTTAGAAACTGACAGGAGATGCTCTAAGGAGAGTGATGCACATAGTTCCACAGAGGAGTTAGATAATGAAATCAGCTACAAAATGTAGCAGTAAAATAAGCCTAAATCCCTTGCATGGAGTTAGGCACTAACATCTCTATAAACTGGAGCAGTGGGGAGCCATGTATAAGTACAATATAAACCCATTTAAAGGTGTTTTTGAGGTTTCTTTCTTTCCTTCCCTTGTCTGTTTTAGGACAGACAAGGGTTTATCCTGAAGGATTCTAAATACTCAAATGTGAGAATAAGTGTGTTTTGTTTTCTTTTGCAGAAACTGAAGTTTGTGTCTAGGAGTTTTACACATAAGCTATGTTCTTTACATTTCCTTGGTTACTCCTAATGCAATTGTGTCTATAGCTTTTTTTTGTCTCTAATTCAGAAGCTGATTCAAATGCTTTCATGGCACAACAGGGAGTTTAAAAAGGCCATGAGAGAGACCCTGTGCAAAGCTTGTCAAGTGGCCACAGCTGGTTGGTAAAAATGGATGATTAAAAACTAGTGTTTTCCAAGGGCTTGTAAGTTGAATGTGACAAGCTCATTGATAAGCCATGTTTCTGCCTCTCTCAAAAGCTATGGATGAAAGAAACTTTTCCTTGAAACAGCAATGTACATGTGAATGGTTGGCTCTTGTGGAGGCTAATATTTTCTTACCTCAGATTGTATCTGCACACCATATGGAAATTAGTAAAATTATTGCTTACTTTTGAAATGGATGTTTTCATAGTTGTTAGCCATAACTAGAAAGCAACACAACTTAATAAAGTGCTTCAACTTGAAGCAAAACAGTTCGATTAAAGGATTTTCAATTGCAGAGAACCTCACAATTTGACAAGGTGAGAATAATGCAGCTGGAGCAGATTGGTTTTAATAAGTATCTGAAAGAGGAAAAGCACTAGTAAAATAACAGTGTGGGGTTTATACCTTCTGTTGGGAGCAGGTATTTTAAAAAAAAGGCAGCTCTATTGGGAATTCTAACTCTAGTGCTGTTATCTTAAGAGGCACCAGAGATGGCCTCAGAAACTGAGTTTACTATAGAATGGCAACTCATTGTTATAATCAAGATCAGAAAATTTTCTTATTGCTTCTGAAGTGGAGTAATCTTAGGAAGCTTTTACATGCTTATTTCCTTTCTTTGCCTATTGCTTTTTCGTGGTATAACAATTTCTGTATTTAAAAACACCTTTTTTGTAAAACCTTTATCTTCAAAGATAAAAGCAAAGTATTTATTATACTAGCATGGAGTTGACAGCTTTTAATTGCTTTAAATACAAAGTTGAGAAATGGCATGCCAACAGGAATTTTTAGATCTTCTGGTTTTCCTGGTGTCACCTGCATTTCTCCATGTTAATATAACTTGATAGTTGTTCCCGTGACCCAGTTACTCTTTTTATGCTTTCCTTTCCACATCGAGTCAGATAAGCACAAACATTTCATCTATGTTAGAAATGAGAACTTTTGTCTTCGGAAACGAATCACAGGACACTGGAAGGGGAGAAGGGAGAACAGCAAGTCTTTTGTCTTTCCTTGCATTCTGAATGAAATTGTGTAGGTAGATGCTGTGTTTAAGTCCTGTCACACTGATGGGGTTTTCACTGCCCTTATGCTATCCCTGAAGAAAGCTTCATTACTTCCACAGTAACCGGTTAGGTTGCTTGGAGGTGGGATCTACAGTCATAAAAACTTACGGGGACCAAGCAACATGCAGAACTGGAGAAGTACAGAAATGGGTTTAGGAATAAGCTAAGTGAGAGCTGCCCAGATGTCTGCCTCACGTCCTCTGCACCCTCTTCTCTTGAGGTGCCTCATGCTATCACAGGGCAGCTAATGAGTGATTTTAGGCTGGCTGCTCTTTCTCCCAGATGAAGTTGTGCCACCCTCCCTGGTGAGGAGATGTCCTCCCTCAGGTGAAAACAAGGCTGGCTTTATTTCTGAGGAAGCCCTGCATGACATGTACGAAGAAGAGGTAGCATGACAGGGAATGTCCCCCCCAAAATACTGGTGGTGATACATGAGTTTCTTAAACTGTATTAATTTTTTGAACGGCAAACTTCAGATGTGCGTTAGCAATGACTGTGTTGTTAGAGGAGACCTGTTGATGCCACAACTCAGACAAGTGGCATGTTTTGGACTTCACTCTTGAGATGATAATCAACTGTTAGCCCATATTATAAGGGCAGAAAAAGGTATTACAAGAAATCTGTAGGATGAAAGTAAGAGCTGGGAGTGATGATGGTATACCAGACACTTCCTGATTGCTTTTATCACAGATGATCTGTTTGCCTGAATAGCCACTGGTAATCATAATCATTTAGGTCCTTCTGTCTTTCTCTAGAGGAAACAAATCTTACTTTTAACCTCCATCCTGGTCTTGTGTAAATCATGAATTGCTTTTCTGTTTCATTAGGCTGCTGTCAGCCATCAGATGTGGGACCATATTATTAGTAGTAGTAAGGAATTCTGATGTTTTAATTACCTGTGTGCTGCACTTCTGAGTGCTATGAAAGGGATGCTACGCTCTGCCTGTGCATCCAGGAAGGCACAGTGAGAATAGTACTTGGAATTTTTTTCTGTAAATTTTTGAGTGACTGCTGTTAAGATTGGCATGTGTATATAACTCTTCAGCACACAGAACATTAATTGCTGATCCAATTAATTTTGGAATATATAACCAGTAGAACTTAACTCCAACAAATTAACTCTCACGCTCTCACATATTAAAACTGGTTGAAATTTTGTGGTTTAATTTCTTGTCAGCCACCCCTTTGTGCAAACGTATACTTGTTATCTTGGTACAGCAGTGTAGGATTGCTGAGGAAGAGCGCTGTGTGCAACCGAGCTGGAAGTTCTCATGTATCCCTTCCACAGCATGGAACGACTTAACACCTCCTCTCAAGATCTGTGGCACAGTCGTGCCTGCCTGCAGTTAATTGCTTGACTAATTCCCTGTGTTGGTGGTTGCAGAGATGGTAATAGCATTGCTCTATATTAGCTACTGTATGAAGAACAGAAATTAATAGGTATATTTTGTTAAAGAAAATGTTGGTTTTCTTGAGGTGATTTTTCCTACCGGGAGGAAAACACAAACTTTGAATTTCTCTTTCTCAGCAGACTCTTACTTCTTGGAATAAGTGAAACAGAAGCTTGGGTTGGAAGGAACCTTAAAGATCATCTTGTTCCAACTTCCTTTCATGGGCAGGGACACCTTTCACTAGACCAGGTTGCTCAGAGCCCCTTCCAACCTGACCTTGAACACTTCCAGGGAAGGGACATCCACGGCTTTTCTGGATAACCTGTGTCAGTGCCTCACCACCCTCCCAGTAAAGAATTTCTTCATAATATCTGCTCTAAACCTGGTTGCTTTTGGTTTGAAGCCATTTCCCCTTTTCTTGCTACTACATGCTCTTGTAAAAAGTGTCTCTCCTTTCGTTAGGCTCCCTGAAAGAGAACATCATGGGGTTTTAGGTGTTGTTTTGCTTTTTGGTTTTTGGGTTTTTTTAAACTTCTGCTCTAAGCATTGAAGTGTTGTGTTTTCATTCTTTGTGTATTTCTTGATTTGGTTCTAATAGAATATGAACATGTATAAAAGTTATTTATTTTTCTAAATGGTAACAGCCGTGCTGCGTTTGAAGCACAATGTGTGTTTACAGAAGAAACAGTCAGTCTTTTGATATTTTAAGTTTTAAAACAGATATTAAAGGGAAAAACAGTTAAACCTTGAATGGAAAATGGGACAAAATGCAGCATAAATTAATCCGTTGGTAGACTATGCCAGAGTAAACTACCCTTTCTTTTCCCTACCTTAAAATGTGAGTTAAGATACATATTTTTATTTTATCTGGTCTGTAGTAAACCATTTATTATGACAGTTGTAAGAGTTAAAAAGCAGTTAAGGGTTGTGCTAGAGGGGAAATAATAGAAGAGCAAAGGAGACCCCTAGGCTGGGAAACGACTAGGGGTAGGATATTGCCACAAAAAATTCGTTAACCAGAAGTTAGAAATGCTCAAAAGGTGCATTAATCTTGTTGGTATTAAACAGACATATAGGTATATCAAACAGTGCACTGTAGAGGTCTTGTCTAGGATGAAATGAATTGTTTTGATAATGAGAAATGAGAAAGATAATTTTAAATCCTATTTGGTATGAGAAGGCTCTTTGTTCTGAGCACAAGCACTGGCTTACCCCACATAATACCCAGCATTTTGGGAGGACATGCTTTGGGATTTCATGTCTCTTGCTTTATCTGGTCTTTCCCTGTCTCCTTTCCAGCTCTGCCTCAGTTTACCTTTTTTTATCACACTTTTTATTTCTGAAGTTGTACAGTACACTTCCTTGTGCTCATAGCTCTGGAGAAGCTAATTAAAGCAAGTCTTAGCTAATTGTCTTTGGAAGTGGCACAAAGGAATAACTGGACTGGCTTGTTCAGTCTGGGAAAAGGGAAAAGTGCTCTATAGTTCCTGGGCTTTTGACTGTTTGTGGCTATACAGTTTCCCAGACTGTGGTTTCAGTTTCCTATTTGGCTGCTTGGATCTTACCAGAAGGTGAATTCCAAAAGCTTGAGCAGGGTTTTGGTTTTGCTTGCTGCAAAGGCTTTGGCAAGGACTTCACTGCATATGTAATTATGATAACAGTACATTAAATACCGAACGTTGCATACTATGTTTCTATTTATTAAATACTATCATTTACTGAATTTGTATAGTTCATAGTTAGGTTGTGTGTAGCCTGAAAACCCCCAGGTTTGGGGCTTAGTTTGTATTTTGGAGTTGTCTGTATTAAAAGTACCAAACAGCATCTCCCCTCCCTGATTTTTTTTTAAATGTCAGTGTAGCCCTACTGTGGATAAGTGATTGTGTCTTTAAACATAGTGCTGGAGAAGGACAAGCAGTCCTAGGAGCAGTGCTAGGAGTTTCCTTCTACCAGCGTTCCCTACTCTGTGATGTTTAAGTTAGGGGCTGCCTATTCTGTCTCCATCCCGTGAAAATGGGGAGTGATGATTCAAGTAGTGCCTGTTCTTGTTTCTTGCAGACCTACAGAGAAAATCAAGGCGTCTCTGTAAGGTCGACAAGGAAGAACTTAAAGCAAGGATGAGGGTTGGTCTCCCTAAATATTCTACTGTTTTTAAAATCTTCATGGCAGCAATTTGAGATATTATCTAGAGAGTCGTTGGTGAACCTTTTTTTCAGTTGGTAAGCTCTGTCCTGTGTAAGACTGAAAGAACAGTGTAGAAAATTAATTTTTCCTCTCTAATGGAAGGCATTTGCCAGCCTTGTTACTGATGTATGGTATGTTAATTCTAATTAACCTGTTGGAATTGGGGCAACTAAGAAAAGATGGACTGTGAGGAGAAGTGCTAACTTTGGGTCACCCATGGTCAAGACTTAAATATGGCATTGTGCGTGTTTAATTCTGAAAAAGATGTTGTTTCCAACATTCTTAAAACGCCTTTGGTATGGGATGCTGCTAATAAGTTACGATAGGGATTTTGATGTTCTGGGAAAACATTTTTGCCTGCCAGGAGAATATTTTGTCCATTTTCTTTAGCAATATCTGATTCCTGTTGCTCTGCTTTTGTATTTTAACATCTGCAGAACTTTATTTTTGGCCTGCTGGTGCTAATGGAATAGATGGGCTGAAGTACTTCCCTCTGATGTAAGTGGGACCTGAACCACGTTTGAAAGGCATGCAACTGTTCATTCGAATTTATGCCTTCTCCCTCTCCAAATACTACAGTGTCTTGACATTGTGTCATTTGCATCCTGAAGAGCACAAGCCGGAGATTGCTTCTCTTTTACTTGAAGTATCTGGCTCTGAACTGGTTTGGCTTCAGGCTGACAGGGTCTAAGGACCAGCCAAGTTGGAGCGTGTGTTTGATGCTCTTTCCTTGGCATGCAGTGTAACCTTTGTAGTTTGAGGATATTGTTTTTCAGAGATATTCTTTTAGCCCTAATGGTTCAGTTGGTACTTTTTAAAAATTGATATATATCCAAAACCCAAGAGAAACTCCTTATCTGATGAGAGGGAACTGGACTTTGAATTTGACTGGTGAAATTTGAAATTAAGATATTCTTTAGTTGAAAACATTCTTTTAATTCTTACTATGAAGCATAATTCTTGTTATGGAGCAGCTGCAAAACACAAGGTAAAAATTGCCCAAAATTAAAGATTTACTGACTTTGCCTTTTTTTTTCCTTCCTAGAACAGACTTCATATATTGTGAAGTAGGGTAGCTGTGTTTGGATTCAGAAGTGATCAGCAATTGCTTAACTAACTGCGGTGGGTTTGATATGGAGCAGCGTTCAGAAAATGCATGGCTTTGTGTTGAAGGCAGGAACACAGCAACAGACAACTACTAATGGGTTTTGTACATGATGAAATGAGAATAGTCAGGGTAATCTGTGGCACAGAGAGAGGAACTGTAAGCACATGTACTGTTTGGTATTTCAATCTGCCCTGGTGGGTTGGGCCATAAACATCGCTCCTCATTCTCCCTTTTTGTGTTTTGCTCCCTGACAAGGCAGTTGTAAACTTGCAGTGTTATTTGAGGTTTTTCTGTACAGACCTACCTTTTATCTGCAATTAGGACAGACCACCTCCCTTCCCAATGGGTAAGGTGTAGTAGCATTGTTTGTGTCCCAGTGTGACCAGAGATACTTAGAAAAATTAACAAACACTTCCTTGCTGTACGAATTTTTCCCCCAAGTTGAAATGGATGGGAAAGTTCTATGTGGCTGATAAGTTATGATTTCCCTCTTACACCAAGCAAATAATTAAAGGTTGCTGTTAAATTCTCGTCATTCTCTATTAAGACTCCCCACCCACCCCCCGGTCATATTAAACTGTCTAACTTAAGTAGTGTTTTTAGTGTTGTCAGGGGAAAGCATTACATTTAGAAAAACACTTTATTTTGGAACAATTTTAAATTATATGGAAAAATACCATTTAATGACCAGTAAGATGGCTTGTGTTGCAGTACATCAGAACAAAGGAGTTATGGGTGTTGTGTGTCTGTGCTGTGAAGGTGCCTGCCTTCAGTTCCTGCATAACCACACTGTGCTTAATCATGGAGGGATCTGTCTAGGTTGGCAGTGCTGGGGAATTTAAGAGGTGCTAACGTCTAGTTTATGTAAGGATTCCTGCATATATTAAATATTTGTTAACTGTGCTAATGTGTTGAAGGGGAAAAAATGGAGAGATGTGGCTTGAGTAATCTTGTTCAATTGGTAATAAAATAGATATGCATCTGTCTTTTCTTACTGAGTCATAGATTTGAGATGTAGATGGCTTTAAGGCTTTACTTTCCATAGCCCGTGGGGAAATTTATCCACCTGGATTGTTAGCATTGGTGTTAGGATTGCTAGCTGTAAGCTATTGTTTAGTCATGAAACCATCATAGTAGATATACCTGTAGGGATCCTGTGACATCCAGGAATTGGCACGAGGGAAATTCCTTTGGCTGGTTGTTCTTGCAGCTCAGCTCTTCTTTTATTATAGATGATTGAGACGATAAGACTTCAAGTTAGTGCCAGTCTGTATCTCCTTGAAAGACTAGTCAACAGATTGTTTAAAACTTACAAACAGCAAGAATTAGCATCCTGGCAGCCTAAGCTGTCACATGCTTTGAATAGCATGTGCTTGGGAGCATTTCACTTTTGCTTTGTCAGGACAGCCACGTTTTACAAGGGGCATGATGCTCCTTGCAGGGATTGCAAATACATTCATTTGCCTTTTACTCCACTCTGTTGCTGCAGTGTTTTGTTTTCCCAGAGTGCCTTCAGCTGCATTTCAACACCTTTTATCAATCTGACTTTACCATCACATGGAAATCAGAAAGGCTTGCATAGAGAGTGTCTGTCTAGACCCTGACTGATGCTACTTATGTGTTTCATGGTCCATTTCTCTCAGCAGGGATCTCTTCAACCATCGAGGTTGGGAAAACCCACCATCTCAATGACAGCAACACAAGAGGCTGTCCCCTAATGGAGAAGTTTTCCCTGGTGCTGAGTAGGTGCTGAGTTGGAATGAAGAGACTTCCTTTAAAATTTAGGTTTCTGGATGTTCTTGAATTAAAAGAGGACTTCTTGAAAAAGAGATTTTCCTGAAGTTGCCTGATAGCCTGAAATACGTGCAGTTAGAAGTTCGGTCAAAGTTGTCATTTATGTCAGTACGTTTAAGTGAAACCCACAAAGTGTTCATGGCTAAGAATTGCTTTTCTTGAACTTCCTGTTCAGCTCTTTAAAAGCATTCATACTGAGGTATTCTGTTCCAACTCCTTCTTTAATGTAAGTTGTAATGTAAATTTTTTATACTGTAGGGTTTGTTTGTGCCTTGAAAACTGCATTCTTAATTTTATCTGAACTTAGAGTAAGACAGGTCAAAACACGAGGCTAAAAATTTCCATTCAGTTTTATTTATTTTTTATTCCATTTCTTTCCAGACTCCCTGGGCTTCTGAAGATTTAAGGCAGAGAAGCTGGGGGAGGTTATAAAGTGAAGGTTTTGGGATTAGCTGTAAGTACAACCGTCCCATCTGCAAGGATACAAGAAAGGTGCTGCTGTTAGCTCTTCCAAGAGTTCGTTGTTGAATCCAAAAGAAATCTGACTTGAAAACCTTCACAGACCTCATTCAGACTAAATGGAGTGTGTAGTTGTTGTAGATTCATGCTCTTATTTTCAAGAGCTTCAAGCCCACATCACTAAGGAAAACCGAAAAGGATATGTGCAAAAGTTGAAGGAGGAATAACATGCATCTCACTGGAGTTAGCTGCAGTGTAACATGGTGCTGTCTCTTACCAGTATAAAAACAGTGTGTGGCATCCTTGGTTGTAAAAGCTGGTTGTGGAAGAAGGACTATGTTCTGCTTGGTGTTTCTAACTGAGGACGTGCAGGCTGTGCATGTTGCGTGGTTCAAAGAGCTGTTTGGGAAAGATGTTGCTTATGTGACTTCGGTGGTGTTCAGTGTTGGGGCAGTTGCATTTTATCCATCTCTAATGTGAGGATGGTAATAGGCTTCTTTGCTCAAGTAAAAGTTGTAGAAATTAGTACTTCAGAAATTCTTACTGACTGTTAAGATGAAAGATACACTGTAGTTAGTGAAGCAATAACGAGATGAATAATGAGATGAAAAAAGTACTATCAGACACTTTTAACAGCTGTGGTTTCTGTGATAAAGGCACTTGAATCACTTCACATGAAACAAACTGCAGTTTAGAAATTCTTTAAAATATTTAAGCCTGTTTTGAATATATATTTATATTAAAATTCTGAGAGGAAGTTTTCTTTTGTCTCCCTGATGCTCTGTGAAATCCTTTGAGGGAGAAGGGAGGGAGTGCTTAGAAAGCCATTTCTGATGTTAAATGGCTTCTGAATAGCTAAGCCTATCAAACCCTGAATTTGGGTTTTGGAAGTTAGGGTTCACAGGGAGGGAAGGATTTCATTGAAGAGCAGCTGATTCCAGAGGGCCAGAGGTCAGCTGCCCTGGAGTGCCCCTTGTACTCTGGCATCACTCCCTGTCCCCATTCCCCTGCTGGAGAAGGGTCTGGTGGGATGCTGCCACCCTAGCTGGGGGCTGACTACTGACTGTGAAGACGAACAAATTCCAGTGCTAGCCAAACTTGTAATTAATTAGGCACAAGGGGAGAAGGACAAGGAAGAAAACCAAAAAGTAATAGCTGGGTTTGAAACATCAGCCAGGCTTCATTAAGGGGCAGCTACTTGGCAACTTTATCTGTGTGTGGGCAAGCTGGGCCAAGGCTTCCATCACATCTGCTGCAAAGGCTAACTAGGTTGTACCCTTACATCTAACTACTCTTTCCACATTCGAGGATGTCCTCTGTTTCTAAAATAACTGTTTCCGTATCTCTGCTCTATCCAGTGCAGATGTTTACCTCCTTTTTGCCCCCAAGAGCCTCTGGTCTAACCATTCAGTCTAAACGTGATTTTTTTCAGGTCCTTAACTTTGTACTTACATGGTATCAACAGTTTTCCACAGCTTTATGAGTTGTGAACTCCTGTCACAGTTTGTACTCAGCACATTTTTTTTTTTTTTTAAAGGTAAATGCAAAGAACATGACTTATGTTCAGAAACTCTCCTCCAGCCCCTGCTATGCTCAATGTGAGAGGGAAAACGAAAATCTGGAAGGAATATCTGTTGTTATGGCAGCAGAAATAATTTCTGATTGAGACTTGCTTTTCAGATGTTGCTTTCATGTTTCCTATTTCAGTCTTGAAAGAAGCCTGTGTATTATATGATGAATTAAACGATTTTTTAATAAGCATATAACTAGTATCTCCCAAAACTCTGCAATTTAGGCACTTATGTGAATAATAGTACATGATATATAATAGTATGTTGCCTTCAATTTTCCAAACTCTAATAAAAAGGGCAATGATGCACAAATGTGTAACTTAATTAGGTCTTTATTTTTAGTACTTTGCAGCCCACTTTATGCAGATATCTTTATTTGTATTGCGGTGCAATTGAGTCACTGGCATAATCTTCTGAACAGTTAGGCTACCCAGTTATGATTGCAGTGAGTCTACAGGGATTAATAAATACAACAACTCCTCTAAATTTTAGTTTTCTTTCCGTTGAGCAAAGTGTACTGGAAAGAACAATTGTGAAAAATAATCTGGTTTTAACTTACTGGGTCAATACACATTTGTATACCAACATGAAATGCAATCTCTGCCTATTAACCTTCTCTGATGAAGCTCTGCCTTCACAACATGGCTTGTGTCTGAAGGAAAGCATTGGCATGTGCAGAAGAAGTGGCCTCATGGCTGGAGATTTCCTCTGGGAGACTGAGCTCTGAGCATTTTCATGCAACAGATTTAGTGGTTCCAGCTCCCTCCACTTTACGTGCAGAGTTACTGTGTGTAAGAGGGACTTTCATCCCAGTGTAATGGAGAGAGCAGACTATTTCTCGAGAGGACTACTAACAAGGCACCTTAGTGGAGTATACTTAGCCTGCGGTCTATGAGCACCTCAGGTCCTTGCAGTGGGTGGGATTTCAGGCAAGTAAAAATTTTCTAATTTTAGGAGTTTTTTTCCCCCCATTTTTCTTCCCCATTTTTTTCTCTTCCACCTTCCCTCCTTCCAGTGTGTGTTGTCCACAGTGAAATGCTGTATGCAGTGCTGTACAATTTGCCACAGAAGTCGTGTATGTATTTTCCCATTGGTGTCCCACTCAGATTTACATCACTTTTCTTGCAGGAAACACCCTTTCATTATACCTGAAGCATAAATTTTGTGCTCAGACTTGCATCACACTCCCTTACCTTTCTTTTGCAATTGCTTCTTCTTTGTATCAGGCTGTGTAGAAATCCAGACACCCAAATGACATTCTGAAAATACTGAAAGGCCTTTGACTGTTCTGGAAGAATTGAAATTGAATTGAAAGGGTTAATTATTTTCATCAGGAGACCACTAATCATAGGCTTATGTGACAAGCACCTCCATCTATGTTTGAGTAGAGATAGCTGTTGTTGGGAACTCTTTATACATGCACTGTTCCCTTTATTTTACTTTGATCTTAAGCACACTAAAATGTGCTTTCTATGGCTGGAGTTAATGAGTTTGTTGGGAAAACAGTGGAGGACTTTTAACTGCATCTTCACTGATGGCAGCAGTCATGTCTACCAACTTGTTTAGTGTTGGTAGTTCACTGGTCTGTGGGAACAAGAAAGGAAAGAAATGACAAGCTACCTGTCTGTAAGTATTTTATGATGATAGTGTGTGTATGCAGCTCCATCATTGGCATGGCATTCCTGTAGCTCCCTTACTGAAGTAATTATTGATGGGTTATTGTAATTACTGATATTCTATCCTTGCAGGGATTTATCAAAACACAGCTTGGTGGATAGCTGGACGGTGACTGTTGAACTTTTGCCCAAGTATGGAGAGGCTTTCATCACATATGAGGATTTACTCTCCTGATATTGATACCAGGAGAGTGAGAGAACCTCATCTACCATTTGAGTGGATATAATGTCTGTGCCTTCAGTAGGGAGAGAAAGTGAAGGGGCTTGTATAGAGTAAAATAGGTTACTTTTCCTGGGACTGTGCTTTGTGCCAAAGGGGCTTTTAAAAGGAGACCCTGTGGAGAAGATGGGATTTGGATGAGCTAGAAGAGTTTACTCACTGGAGAGCTAACATCCTGGAAAAGCAGTGACTTGGACAACTGTACAGATTGCTTTCCTAGAACAGAAAGGATGATGATGTGACAAATCTTGATGGTCTCCAAGGACCACTTAACTCTGAAAACAAAAAAAATTTAATTGCAGTTTCTTGGTTTACAGAATGGCAGAAAAAGGCATAAAACTTATTTTTCTTCAGCTGGAAAGAAATTCTTCTGGGCTTGTTTTGAGGGCAGCAAGATGCTTTAATCTTAGGACTACTGATTTATCTAAACTTCAAGCCAGGACATTTTTTCTCTGAGAAAATGCATCTTTGCCTACACATGACTCTAAATATATGCTTCCTGAGGTGAATGAGTTGAAGTCTTTAGCAGCACATGCAATACTAAGAAAATAATTAGGGAATGTGGATATTCCCAGATGCTGAGGATGCAATTTCTGAAACACTTTAAGCTTTGCACAATTTATGGATAGGGTCCTGTTGTGTGTATTGTGTGTAGAGTAACAAGAGGAAAAAGAAAGCTCTGTGGCTGGGATAGATGTCTTCCAGAAAAGCCTGACAAATCTCCAGGTGGAAAATGCACCAAAGTGTCATTGTAATCAATATTTTAGAACTGTGTAAGGGGTGAGTCTGAGATCTGACAGCATTGAAAGGAGAGCTGTTTTTCCTTCCTGAGTGGTAGCAAAGGTTAACCCTTTCTCTGAGTATAGCCCTTGTATACTGTTCATGTGGAGCTATCCTTCCCATTTACACGAGGATCAATGTGCAGGACCTGCCTTATGGTTACCTGTATGGTTGTCTTTTGGTATCTTGTATCTTTTTATCTCTTGACACTGTTTGGTGCTCCCTTGTTTTCACAACCAGACTGGGTTTGTATGGGTAGTAGCAAGTAAAAACAGAGATGAGAATGGAATCATAGGATGGTTTGGATTGGATTGGAAGGACCTTTTGAACATCTGGTCCAAGAACCCTCCTGCTGTGGGCAGGGACATCTTACCTTTCATTAGACCAGGTTGCTTGAAATCCCGTCCAACCAGACCTTGAACATTTACAGTGACAGGATACCCACAGCTTCTCTGGGCAATCTGTTCTGGTGCCTTACCATCCTCATTATAAATACCTTTTGCTTATGTGTAATCTAAATCTACCCTCCTTCATTTTAAAAGACAGTCCAGTTTCAGCAGGTACTACTGCTCATCTGCTGCTCTCCTTTTGTCTTGTACGAGAAGCATACCCACTGTGGATTAAGCTTCATCTGTGCCAGATAGATGGTGTGCTTCATGCTGTTTGAAACTGGGCAAAATGTCAGCGTGGATCAGGCCCTGTGTCCCTCTAATTTCAATACCTTGTCAGTGTCGTATGTTTCTAGAGGTAAACAAATCCTAGTAATAATCCTGGTATAGATGGAACAAGTGTTGTGATCCTGGTGCTCACATAAAACATTACATACTTGACTTCCATGACTTCCTGCCGTTTTTGTATTTATACACAGCCTTTTGTATATTCAAGCAGAAACTGCCAGGCTTCCTTTTCCAAATTATTTTCTGTCTTATCATACTTGAGTGCATTTCAGGAGATTTGGATTGTTCAGGAAGACAGTCTGTTTTGAGGATTTTTTCAGTTCCCAGAGCCAGACTTGTTACCTCTTTCTGAAAGAGGTAACCTTGTCTGTTTTAGCAGCACCTTTTGGGGTGACTAGCACAGGATGTTATTGTGGAGGAGTCTGCAAGTCTTCGTCTAGAAGACATTAATTAGGCTAACGTTACTCTTCATCTCAATTCTGTTCGTGCAAAACTGTGGAATTTGAGGTTCTGTTCTTCTGCTTCTTAAACCATGTCTGTATCTTGAACCTATTGTTGAGCTGTTTTAAGTCCCTTTCTAGAGCTTATAATTAATGGTTTAATTAAAAATCCTGTGGTATTTTATAGGTAGTGTAAAAGCTTGCATTTAGTTCACATTTGTTAATTCTGAAATCCATTGGTGTTTTATTTCTTGTCCATTCATGTCAGTTATTTCTCTGCAGACTCCTCATAGTCCTGTCAGATATTGCTTTACATCAGAAACTATCATTTGCTGGCTGCATTATGAGATACTTTAAAAGACAAGGATGTGGGAGGTAGGATGCCACTCATCTTTGTTGTTATGCCCACTGAGCCCCTATTCTCACCCTTCCTGTTGGTCTCCCAACAAAGGTTTGATATGTGTGCATCCCACCACCTGCCCATCACCTGCTTATCTTGGCAAGCCCCTGCTGCCTGGGGAGGTGCATGTGGTAGTCCTTGTGTCCCTCTGTGGTTCGGTGGGCAATGCAAAGCACTCTTCATTTCAAAATCACAGAATATTCTGAGTTGGAAGGGACCCACAAGGATCACTGAGGCCAACTCTTAACTGAATGGGTGGTGTGAGGATTGAACTGACAGCCTTGGCATTATTAGCACTGTGCTCTAACCAATTGAGACAACCTGCTCTCCATTTAAACTTCAGGAACTGTGGACTGAGACAAAGCTCCTCTCAGACACTGGTGTGCCTGTTGTGGATGGCCATGGTTACTTTGGAGAAGCTCAGGCTTGCGTGGCAGTTACTGGTGGCATTCACGGAATAGTCCAGTATGGGTTCTTTTTGCATTGAATTAATTTTGTAAAATACATCCACATTAATACTATCATGTGTAGTGCACTAATTAAAAGTATGAAGGGGGCAGTTCAGGTGAATAAGACAGTCTTCCCTTGGTAACTACAGCTATTTAGGAATTAGGAAGAAAAAAATTGTTTTGGCTGAAATCATTAGAAGTGTTTTCTTCTTTGGCCAATAAATGTCAGTTGCTTTAGAAGCATTAAAAACTTGGATATATTCCAGCCGTTCTTGTTCCTTTTCCCTCCTTATTTAGCTTTATGCCAAGAAATATATCAGCTCTAGTGACTCCAACATGAGAACTTTATTTTCTTTTATTTTTTAGTCCACATTTTATATACACATGCATATCCTGTTAACTTTTAAAAAGCTGCTGCTTGAAATTAAAGCTAAGCGATAATGATAAAACTCTGTGTTTGATTCCACTGTGTGAAAACTTAGAGTAGTGAAAAGTTTTGGAGAGAGGGTCCCACATGCAGTGAGATGGATGCGCACAACTGGACAGCTGGCAGATGCCCTTGAGTGCTCAGGACTGTGCAAGGAGGGGGCCAGGTGTCCAACTGCCTTCCACTACCTCCCATCCAAAATTGATTGTTATGACTTAAGTATCTCTAGGTACATGACTGGAAAGCATAAGCTTTGAAATATGGCTTTCAAAGTATTTCTATGTAAGTCAAAACTCATCAGGAGCTTAAAAAAGGTGTAGTTCGTTTGGTATTAATTTTAATGACACGCAATGTCTTATTTTAACTCAAATCACGTAGTCCCTATTCTGAGGAACTATGACTTTATCACTTTTTATTAAATAAAATGTCATACCAGAGTCCATGTATGTGGTGAGTTTGATATAATGGTGGTTAAAGTTCAACTTGATAATAGCACCCATTCATGTGTTGCTCTGATTTTGCTGCACATGAACTTTAATTTTTAGAGATTCGTATCTGTTCTCTATTCAAATGTTAAAAGAAAAAGCTGACCAGCTTTCCTGTGAAATTCCAGAACTTCCTGCTTCTGTTTTACCTTAAAATTTATGGTGTTAAAAAACACCCTTTCTTCTCTCATTTCCACAGCTGATTTTAGCCAGTATGTGAAAGCAAGGAAGCATTGTAACAGTAATAAATAAAAAAACATTTTAAAAAAATCGTTGTGCTAACTTTGATTTCAAATGAAAATGGTCAGAGCTTCAGGTTTTTGCCACCGGTTTTATATAAAGGTGCTTTTATACCTGCTTGTATTTCACATATGCAGATCTTGGCGCATACATGTATAGATATATACAGAGAGAGGATAAAATGAGTGTAGGGAAAAATAAGCAGCCAAATAAAGACAAATTATCTGTAAAAATTGCTTGACTTGAGGAACAGTTGGAAGATTGGATCAGATAACAGAGTCTATGTTAGTTTGAAGCGGTGTGTGAGTGCTGCCTTGCTGTTCCTAATGCAAGCCCAGCTGCTGAGATCAATTTGTGATTGCTAGTCAATAATTCTATACCTATGGGTCAGATATTTTCCAGCTCTTAATTGGTTTCTGCATATAGTGTGCTGATGGTACCCATTGTCATAGAATTGTTTAGAGTGGAAAAAGACCTCAAAGATCATCCAGTTCAGCTGTTGACTTAGCATTATTAAGTCCACCACCAAGCTGTATATTCCTAAGCACCACATCTACACGTATTTTAAATGCCTTCAGGGACAGTGATTCTACCGCTTCCCTGGACAGTCTGTTCCAATGCTTGACAACCCTTTAGGTGAAGAAATTTTTCCTAATATCCAATATAAGCCTACCCAGTGCAACTTGAGGCTATTTCCTCTTGTAATTTTGCCTGTTACCTGGGAGAAAAACCTGACCCCTACCTGACTACGACCTCCTTTCAACCTCAGCTGTCTTGTAGAGAGTGAAAACACCTCCCTAGAGCCTCCTGTTCTCCAGGCTAAACAACTCCAGCTCCCTCAGCCACTCCTAATAAGAGTTGTGCTCCACACTCTTCACCAGCTCTGTTGCTCTTCTCTGGATATGCTCCAGTACCTCCATGTCTTTCCTGTAGCGAGGGGCCCCAACTGAACACAGTACTAGAGTTGCAGGCCTGCCAGTGCTGAGTACAGGGGGACACTCACGGTTTCTGGCCACACGGTTTCTGATCCATGCCAGGATGCCATTGCCCTTCTTGGCCACCTGGGCACACTGTTGGCTCATGTTCGGCTGCTGTTGACCAGCACCCCCAGCTCCTTTTCCACTGGGCCACTTGGCAGCCACTCTTCCCCAGGCCTGTAGTGCTGCGTGGGCTTGTTGTGACCCAAGTGCAGGACCTGGCACTTTGCCTCACTAAACCTCATACTTTTGGCCTCTACCCATTGATCCAGCCTGTCCAGATCCCTCTGTAGAGTCCTTGTGCCCTCCAGCAGGGCAGATAAACACTCCCACCCAATTTGGTGTTGTCTGTGATCTGTCTGAGGGTGCACTCGATCTTGTATGTGTTGTCAGTGAAGATATTAAACAGGGCTTGCCCCAACACTGAGCCCTGGGCAACACCACTCATGACCGGCTGCCAGTTGGAAGTAACTCCATTCATCACCACTCTCTGCGCCTGGCCCTCCGGACAGTGAGTGCTCCCATCCAAGCCATAGGCAGCCACTTTCTCTTTTTCCCATACATGGTATGGGAAATGGCATCAAAGGCTTTACTAAAGTCTGGGCAGACAATATCCACTTCAAGGGTATTCCCAAACACTTAGCTTACAATTTTATGGTGGATGTGTTTCTACAAAACTGTAGCCATCATCCAGCAAAAGTGTGGGAATGGAAGAAAATTTTAAAGTTTTAACACCAGTGAAGGAATAAGGAAAGGGTTAAAACAATAAAGTGGTCATTAGTATTTGATATGTAAATTACTATAATTCCTCAGTGAGGCTTTATTTGTTGAGTTTAAATCTTGGAAGCAAGCTGACTTTAGATGGTGGTGTTTATGGCAAGGTACAAAATGCAGTAGTACAAGCAAATGTGCGTCTTAGTCAAGCCTTGTTGGAATTCTTCTTGTAGTGAATAGTGTCCTGTCCCCCTCACCTTCTACACATCGTTGTCATAGACAGATTATCTGCATTGCTGGGGCTTCAGAGGAGATCTGAGCTGGTTTCATGCCACTTGGATCAGGGACAGAAGCAACGTGTTTGAGCTTGGGCAGCAGCATGCAGCCTTGGCAGTTTGGGCTGGTGCCATCTCAGGGGTGAATATTTTGCTGTCAGCATTGCTGATGTTTCTAATGTGCTCCAGTACCACAGTTGATGTAACTTGCATTACTTTTTTTTTTTACATCTGCAAGACTATATTTAGAAGAAAAGGTTAAAGAAAAATAATTATCACTTGGGACACCAGTCATCTGTCCAGGCATTCTGTCCTTTGCATCTTTACTTTGTAATATGAATACGTTTATAATATATCTAAACAACAAAACTTGGATGCTACTGTAATGTTATTTCATAGCAACATATCTGAAGGTCTTTAATCCTTACTATTTTATAGATTGGCTTTGGGTTTCTGTGGGGAAAACAGTGCTGATATATTCATCAAATTTAAGAGTTTAAGATAAGGAGGAAATTAAATACTGTGAATAGTGTGTTTGAATTGCAGAAACACAAATTTCTCTGTTACAGTTATAGAGATATTCAGTGAAAAAGAGGACCTTTGTGTTTTTGCACACCCTAAGGAATGTGCTCTCT
>NW_020955509.1:0-2571 GCF_003031625.1 Empidonax traillii
ATTGTATGCTAACTTTCCTCCATTTATGTTATGTTTGCAAATTTAACTTCCCATACCTTTAATTTTCTATCTAGTGCTTTAATTTTGGCTTTTCATTATTAGTAGTGCTAAACTGCTCTCTAGCTGCATCAGTATACTGTTATATTTTTCTAAATGAGCATAGATCCTTTTGTTTTCCCTGATGTTTATGTTGCTGTTAGAATTCTCAAAAGAAGTTCATTGCATTTTACTACAGAGAATTTTTTGAGAAAAGCATCAATTAAAATGACCCCAGTATTATTAGAACATGAAGGGACACACTCTTCATGCAGGATTGAAGGTAAGGAATTTTGCTATCAAAATCTGTTTGGCTCACTAAGCTTTTAGCTGTTGTTACAGCTGAGTGTTATTTTTTGCAGTTTACCACATACTGCAGAGGGTGTTGAAAACAGATAAATTTATTTAATTTTCCTATTATTTTTCTTGGTTTTTGAATGTAAAGGGAGATGTACTAAGCCAGTGAGTTGCTATTTTTTTTAAATTCGCATTCCAGTGGTATTTCGCATGTATATGAAATACACTTGAAATTTTAATACCTTCAGTAAATATATCTATATCCACACATATGTATAGAAGTGTGTATGTGTTGACCTCTACAGGGCACTCAAAGCACTAAATTAAAGAAATTCAAGCTTGTAAGATCAAAATGTAAGAAGATGAGACTGTCTTTTGGATACCAAAAGATGCAACTGGCCGGGGGTCCTGTGTTTAACAGCAGACTACAACAAATGCTTAGGAAAGAGTGAACAGGGCTTGTTTCCCCAGCTATCCTTCCACCCTCCAGAAAAGGGAAGTGTAGGTACCCACTAAGCTATGTTTAGGAGCCCTTGGTTTATTTCATAGAATCCTAGACTCCTAGAATCATTTAGGTTAGAAAAGACCTCTAAAATCACTTAGTTCAACAAGTAACTCAGCATTTCCAAGCCCACCACTGAACCATATCCCTAAGGACCACGTCTACACATATTTCAAATATCTCTCGGGTGGTGACACCATCACTTGCCTGGGCAGCCTGTTCCACTGCTTGACAACCATTTCATTGAAGAAATTTTTCCTAATATCCAATGTAAACCTGCCATGGCACAGCTTGCTTGTTATCTGGGAGAAAAAATCAATTCCCACATGGCTACAATCTCCTTTCAGGCAGTTCCAGAGAGCAATAAAGTCCCCCTGGGCCTCCTTTTCTGCAGGTTAAACAACCCCAGCTCCCTTGGCTGCCCCTCAAAGAACTGCTTCTCTGGTCTCTTCACCTGCTTTATTGTTCTTCTTTGGAGATTTTTTTTTTCTTGTGGTGGGGGAAGGAACATAGTATTCACACTTATCAACAGAAAAGGAGTAGCCTTCTTTACCCTCTGTAAACTTTAAATGATCACAAAATCCTACGGCAAGGATGTACAAGGTTAATTGCAAATTGTTTGAAGATCTGCTTTCTTTAGTTCTGATAATTTTATGTGCTACAACATTGTTCTTTTGTGGAGAATAGTATAAATGAATCCACTGCTTATGCTATAGCCTGAATGACACCCTCTTAGTATACACCATTCATAAGATGATGATCCTTGTCTTTCAGGTGTGCAGCTGTCTATTGGATTAGAGCACCATATAGGAGGTAAAGCTATCTGGGATTTAGTCCTGGTTTTGGGAGTTGTTCTCGTTTAAATTGTTGCTTTAAATTGTCTCATTTAAATTTACAGACAGAACAGAGAAAGCTGTGGTGGTGGTTCTGTTTGGGTAGAAAAGTCACAGGAAAGAAATATGAAAATAGTTTGATCTTGGAAATTCAAGCTGGTACTGTAATCATGTATCTCTCCCATGACACCACAATACAAAGTACAGTTAAGCTAGCATTTAGTAGAAAGTTATTATATTTAGCTCTCATTTTCATACATTGAAGCCAATGTCAGCATATTTAGGCCAATCTTAATTCTGAGTTTCTTTCATTCTTGCATCTATTGTCGTGTTATGTTTTACCCTTGAATTCTTGCTATCTCCCATGTTACTTGTACATAGTTGGGTTTTTCCCTTTTTATTTTTTAGAAATATTTGTGTTTCTGTACAGTGTGAAAGGTTTAATGCTTCAGGGTGAAGCATTATTGTGTCAAATATCCATATTTATGTATATATGAATCTATAGAAAATTAGTAAGTGGCTAATATGTGTACACAGATGTCTGTATATGCTTTTCCCCTCCCTCTCTTTTTGATGATCCTGAAAATTGTTCCTGAGTGCACATGACAGAGCTATATATAAGACACTGAAAATATCTAGAAAAAGTAATTTTTTTTTAGGACTAAAATCTGGATACCTCCATGATGATACTGTAAGTACACTAACAGAAAGTAATTGAGCGTGGGGGGGGCTGTGCCCACGCAGTCAGGCCCAGGGCTCATTTTGTATAGGAAACGGGCACACACACACAGAATATGTGACCCACAAAATGGCAGTTTATTACTCAAGAAGACAGCTTATATACAGGGAGATACAGAAGGTTCTGGTAAAGGGGTGGATTCTGCCAGGGGGGCATCAAATCCT
>NW_020955509.1:7973-11582 GCF_003031625.1 Empidonax traillii
AAACATCCACCTTTAAAGATTTTACATCCTTGTGTTGATATATATATCTGGATGACATTACTCGACCTGGAGTGTTGGGACAAGTCGGAAAAAATATTTAGATGTGTCTAATTTGTAGGTATTCCAAAGCTAATTTCTGTGCTCTGGCAAGTAGCATCACATGAGTGGGAAACGGTATTTATTTGGGATCTATAAATGTGTCCTGAAAAGAAAGCAATGACAGCACTTGTTCTCTTTCAACCAACAGTGTGGTGGTCCAAAAAGCTGTTTAAGGGCAGTTACCAATTGTCACACTCACTCCAAGGAATGGCAGCTCCCACAAGCAGCACTCAGCTCAGAGATGTAGCTCCAGCCTTCCTCACCTCCTGCCCCAGCAGTCTTCTGGGACGGCAGCACATGGACACGTGCTCACAGTCAGCTGGGTAAGAGTCAGGAGTTTTCATTCTGCGCACTAAATTTTAATTTGATTTGTTCTGATTTAGATTCCAAATCCTTCTTTTGCCTTCTCCTAAGATTTTTTTGCACGTCTTAATCTCTTGCAGTATCTGTCGCTAAGCTAATCATTCCAAGTGTCTGTTGTAATCAGCAGAGTTCTAATCAGTACCATTCAAGGTAATTATTTGCATCCTGAAGTAGATATCTAAGGGAAGCTAAATTAATTGCATCTTGAAAGAGCCATTTCTTGCCATTTGGCCACAAAGAAAAAACAAAATGGCTAACTTAGTGTCAGTAATCTCTTTTATACAACCTTTAATTTAGCTGAGATTCATTGTATCATTTTTGCTGTAAAACTGCAAATCTTTCTTTTTAAATGTAGTTTTGAAACTGATTTTTTTTAACACTATAAGTAATTTTTATTAATTCTTCTTGTGGACTCTGTAAACCTCCAAAGATGCCACAAAATATTTTGACTTGGTTTTCCTTTTCATATTTTTTCATATTTTTTTATATTGCTACCAAGACCCAATTTCAAAGTTATCTGAGATTTCTTATATGAGCCTGAGACTGGCTCTGAACTGATCACAATATTTCAGTCATGTTGCAATTATACCAGTTTTACAACCCTCAGTATGAAACTATCAGCTGTAGTGCAGCGAGACTTTGTCCTCAAGTGGGAATTCCACAGAGAAGTGATGCCTAGAATGAATCCCACGTGTGCTCTCTGTTCCAGTTTACAGTGACCCGTGTACCAGCCTTTTATGATCTGACAGTATCATCGAGTAGCACGTCCCTTTTGTTTACACTGGAGAACTTCAGTGTGCTTTGCTCCCTCTCCCTGCTCTTTAGGCAGGCTGTGTAAACATCCTCTTAGTGGAAAATTAGTTCTTCTGGGATTCTTGCTGCTCTTAGTTATGCACAGGTTTCAATTTAATCTTTTGTGGCTATTAAGCCAGGTTCTTTCAACAAATGCTGCTTCACTGTGAGGTTTTTGCCAAGTGAAGGGCCCCGGGCTGCGTCGTCTGTGAATTGGAATGTGTGGCAAAGTGTTAAGGTACACAGAAACTCACCTCAGCACTGTGTATTTACATATAATATAACATGGTTTCAAGGCCATGTTGTGTTTAAAGATTAAATGCCCACTCGCAGCTTCCTCTCATGGGCTTCTTATGAAAAAAAAAAACAAAAAAACTCCATTTCCCTAAGAACAAAAGACAATATTTTTCTACTTTCATTATATTTACTTAGTAACTTTCCAAAGGCCCATCACTGAGCAAGCAAGATCCTTTCCTGTGTCCCTGTAGCTAAACGCTGACATAATCTCTTAAACTGTTAGTTCTAATACTTAACACACAAGGGTGCTGTAGTGGCCAGATGATATTACTTGAAGTCATGCGTTTGTTTATTCTGTCTCACAGTCATCAGTAAAAAATACAGCATCATATTTTTGTAAAGATAACACAAATTCATGTGTCTGCTTTCATTCTAATTTTATTTGCATAAGTAAATGGTCCCTTTTGTGGGTCAGTCAGGGCCTAACAGCCTGACCTGTCTTTCCCACGTTCACACTGACATCTGTGGTTGCTTGTGAATATTTCTAGAAGAATCTACAACATTTAATTAGATTAACAAAAGGGCATTTAAATAATTAGTACTGAAGCCCATGCAAGCCAACATGTTTCTTCTGCCAAGGTATTTTTTTTTCCTTAAAGGCTAAATAATTTGTTGTATACATAAAAATAAAAAAAAACACCGCCTCTCCATAAGTGATTCCTAAGGTGCACTTTGGGTATTTTTAAAATGCATGATATAAAACTCCCCAATATCTTATTCTCTCAGTACTGCACACCTGCCGGCTTGTCTGACTCCTGATCTTGGGGATCTTGTTGACTTTGTCATTTAACTGCTTAAGATTTCCAAGCCCATAAGGTGTGTGTGTTTTTAACTGTTTTGTCTTGTTTTAGAATATTTGCTTTTCTTTTCAATATCTTTTCTACACTGAACTGAAATTCTGCTTTAAGATCAGTTCCAGGTTTAAAAAAAAAAAAAAAAAGGGGAAAAGTAATTACATTTAAACAATGCACTTGCAGTCTTTTCATGTTTTTAAGCTACAAACTTTTAGTAAAAAAATAAAGATGACCTTCTACAAAAAAATTAAAAATAATTGGACTAATTTATTCTTGGATAAAAAGACAAGAGACTCAAGAGTCAGTTTGGAAGCCACTAAGCTGCCATAGGGGCAGCTGTTATCCCAGTAAAGTCTTCATAGGTAAGGTATGAAGGCTTGTTCTTTGTTTGTGCTAGTGTCTGTTGCAAGAGAGGAATGACAATTGAAAGTGGAAATATTTACTTTGCAGTTGCAGTAACAGGTGTTGTATTGACTGTAAGTTCATAGAGACAGAAGACTATTTTTGTTTGTTTGACTTTCTATGTTGTCTATATTTTTTTTTTTTTTTAGAAGCTTCTATGTATGGGGTTTTTTCACTTTCTTTGCACCAGAGTATACTACATCTTCAGTCACCTCCTGAACTATTCTCAAACATAGCATCTGATGAACTCTCAGACTATTCCTTCACTTCTGCTCTGTTTAACCTAAAAAAAGACACAACATAAAAACTCAAATAGATAAGTATATGGTAAGAGACAAATGTATAAGGGATGACAGGGTAGTAATGTGCAGAGGAGCTTTCAAGTCTTCAGCTACATACTCAAAGCATGAAATATCTAAAGTTTGTTGACCTGGAGAAGGTTTTGAAAGGCTCTTCAATTTGTCATAATAATCTCAGGTTTGGATTTTTGTTCTACTTCTGTATCTAAAACAAATACACACACAAAATTTTTTCTTTTTTTTTTTAGTCTTGTTTATTATAATCAATCAATATCCTTTGGTCATCTGTTTAAATGCATCACCTGTATACAAAGAATAAGATATTGCTTTAAATTCTGTGATTAAGGCTGAATATAGCATATGGTAACCTTGTGGGAAGACTGTAAAAGAGTAAATCTGATGAGCTGTTTAAAGTTTTCCTTGTTTTGCATGACTTTGGAAAAAACCTTCAATTTCCATAATTAAAAACATGTGGGTTGTACACTATTCTGTCAAACTCAGTTTCTCAATTAAAGTGTAGCTTTCTGGAGACCTGGAAAGGTTAAGAAAAAATAAGCACTAAA
>NW_020955509.1:12533-15596 GCF_003031625.1 Empidonax traillii
TGAGTACTATTTGGGTACTTGGACGCGATATTTCTACTTGTAAAATGGTGTAATGACCCTTCTTTTATTTTCAAGCATGTTGAAAGGCTTGTTCTATTGTGTCTCAAAGGACTATGATACTAGAGTGTTGAGTGCCTTAGAAATGGCTATGCATAAATAAACATCAGAGATAAGGCCTTGAGTGGGATCCAAGGGTCCTTGGATGCAATCCACAGAGAGAAGCCTGCACAGCCATAGTAACATCTATTTACTTCTCTTGCTCAGCATCTCTGTGAATTATAATTTTATTATGAAGTATAAAACCAATAAATGTAGAGGCCTGGCCTTTGTATTCAGCAGAATGGTTTTGCTACCTGCAGCGAGATCTGTTTGCCAACCACCTGAACAAGTTCCAAGCAATTTGGAAAATCTGGCTGTTCTTTAAGGCATAAATGGTTTCATGGCAGCTGGGATGAATCCATTTCAAATTTGAAATGAATATTCTGAAATCATGCCAGTGGGAAAAAGAAGATAAAAATTACTGTACACCAGTTTATTAGACACGACCGTCAGAACCACAACCAGAGTTAAATGGAACCTGTTCTGACATCAGAGTGTAGATAACTAACAAATAAATAAATTCCTAAAATATTTTTTCATGAATAGGACAGTAATATATTGTCAACCCCTCAGGTGACACCTTGGGGAACTTGTATTTAAAAAAATGGCAAAAAATGCCAGGCAGACTGAGGAAAAGAGGGAAGAAAGAGCAAGAAACAGCCCTGAAGGCATCAGGGACAGTGAAGAAGGAGGGGGAGGAGCTGCTCCTGGCATCCAGAAGAGATTCGCACACAGCCCACACTTGAGCAGGTGGGTACATCCTGAAAGAACTGCAGCTTGTGGAAAGGATTCCATGCAGGAGCAGTTTTATACTAAAGGACTCCAAGGTATGGAAGGGTTCATGCTGGAGGAGGGAAAAAGTGTGAGGAGCGGTGGAGAGGAGCTGGTATGGACCGACCACAGCCCCCTTTCCTCATCCCCCTGAGCCACTTGAGGTGGAGGGAATGAAGGTGTGAAGCTGAGCCTGGGAAAAAGGGTTGGTGTGGGAGTAAGGTGTTTTAGTTTTCATCTTTGTCACCATCCAATTCTGTTTTAATTGGCAATAAGTTACATTAATTTTCCTCAAGTCATGGGGGTTTTTGCCCATGACAATGATTGGTAAGTGGTCTCCCCTGTCTTTACCTTCATCCATGAGATTTCCCATCTTATTTTCTTTCCCTGCTGGGGAGAAGAAGAGGGAGAATGGCTATGAGGGACTTTGCCATGTAACCAAGTTTAATTCACAGTACTATCCAGAGAGAGAAGTGGGGGGTTTGATTATTTTTTTATTTATTATATTTACCTTCTGACACTGTTTCAGACATTATGTGGTGTCTTTTCACTGGGTTCATGGGTCTGCTGTTCCAGAGAAGGAAGATAAATCTTCAGTTAGGATACACAGAGAGAAGAGACACAGGTTATGGTCATTAAACCCCCCTCCACCTCCCTCAAACAATCAGACAAAAAACCCCAACCTGCAAACAAAAAACCCAAACCAACAAAACAACAAACAAACAAACCGACCAAAAGCTACCTTTAGGCTTTACTTCAGATGAGTTTTGCTGTTTTGTCTTTGGTTTATCTTTTCTTTTCAAGATTAAGACCATAAACTGAAATAGTCTGGAACAGAAAATACATATTGGTCAAAAGAATAGTGACTGAGCAAATTTTATCATTTGATAAGGTAGAGATTTTTCCATTATGGTTGAAGAAGTGGGACTCCCTATTGCAAGTCAATGAGTTATCATATTATAGAAGAAAAAAAATACAGTTAATATATTTGGATGCATTAAAAACGGATTTTTAATATAGCCATTGAATTCTATTAAACATTTTTCTTTCACTAGCATTTCACAGAAAAGATAATCACTTTTCTTTTTCAAATCTACTGAAATCAATTTACTTCTACATCTTTGGACTTCCTATTTCACTTTTTTTTTCTTGATATCAAATAATTTACCAGTTTATCCACTCTATTGCCTTTGTTTTTGCAGAGACTATTTAATTATGTAGGGCCTTTGATATTCTTCTGATAGGTATTAGGGAACGTGTTGCAGTATAGCAATGATGTATGTTCACAGCCCTAAAGGTACTTTTTTATATGCCCTATGGTAAGTACATAATATATACTTTTTTAAAATCTCATTTAATATGTGCCTGTGAATTCTAACCAGCTATATAATCCTGCTCTGGACTTTCTTAATATAGGTTTGTGAATATGTATACTTGTACATAAATAAATGTGTGTGAGAGTATGTGTATATCTATATTTTTCTGTATCAGATTTATTCTTGGAGAATTTTTTTCGTTTTCTTTTTTTTTTTTTTTTGGTATTTGTTCATAGAAATTATATTCCAAAAGAGCTCCCTGTTATGTAGAAGTTTATGAGGAGACTTCCATATCCTAGCTATTCTTCTTTAGCATGAAGGGATCAACTACCTTGTTGTGTGTTTAATCTGCAGTCAGATATTCATTATTAAGCACTGCATGAAACATCATTACTGCAAACCAACCACATTATTTCAGTCTGGCTAAAATTAATGAATTTTCAGTTTTGGCAAAACAAAGATCAGTAAAATTAAGCTGGAGATGAACACCATTCCTTGTCCTGCCCAGATGAAAAATGAAAATGTAATGCCCTATTTCCATTTAATAGTAATGCAGAGCCACACTGTTTAAATATATATATGACCATATTCCTTCCTCCTTGGGACAACTAGTGAGAGAATTTATTGTTCATCAAAAGTAGAAAAAATATTTATAGGTGGATAAATAATTTCTCATTTTTATGCTGATTTTTTTCACAAAACAAAAACTTGCACAGCTGTTCTTTGGAAGATAAAAAGGATTCAAATTTCTGTAGCAGACTTGTGAGTAGAAATGTTTTCAGATGTGTAGCAAATCAAATTGCACAGGGAAAGGGCAGGGATTGTTTGCTTCTAGAAATATTTTATCCTTTATTTATTCTTAATTGATTAGCTCTTA
>NW_020955509.1:15873-28015 GCF_003031625.1 Empidonax traillii
AAACAAAAACTTGCACAGCTGTTCTTTGGAAGATAAAAAGGATTCAAATTTCTGTAGCAGACTTGTGAGTAGAAATGTTTTCAGATGTGTAGCAAATCAAATTGCACAGGGAAAGGGCAGGGATTGTTTGCTTCTAGAAATATTTTATCCTTTATTTATTCTTAATTGATTAGCTCTTACTCATAGGTAGATTCTTTCTGCTACCGTAGAATGCATGGAATGAAAACCAAATCAATAAAGAAGTTCACCTTGTAATCACCAGAAGAGACATCCACAGTGAGAACTTTGCTAGGGTAACAATTACGAATGGTTAGCTCGCAGGTGTTCTGGGAGTAGCTCTGTTTTCATGTCCGTGATTTACTTTCATTATTTAGGCGCTTACAAAACAGGCATCATCTTTCACATACAAGCCACACAGCCTTTTTGAAGTAAAATTGAAGTAAAATGTGTAATAAAAAGACTAGTGTGTAATTATATGCTCTAGAAATAAATATTTCATAGTTAAAATAAACTGCTGTGGCATTAAAAAAAGTTACTGAAGGAAATACAGCAAATGTATGCAAGCAGATATAAGAGACTAAGAAGGGGAAAAAAATTATTTAAAGGAGTTGTGGTGTTTTTTTCTGCACAGATTCTAAATATGCCTTTCGGAATATTGAATTTTCTTCCCAATTGCCGCCCTATTCTAAAACGAATGTGAGGCTAAGCTGAGTTTCTCCTGAGATTCTCAAAATCACTCATCATCTAGATTTTATGGTGTCAGCATGATGGGAGCTATTTCAGGCATTTCTTCTCACTTCTTGATTTACTAGGAGACATGTCTTGAGATTCACCTGGCCTGCAAATCGGATCTGAAGAGGCAGAGGAGGACAGTGACACGACTTCGAGCAGTCAGTCATTCATTATATCAAAATCCCCTTCAAAGGATCCTCGCCTGCCTCAGGTGAAATAGATGTCAAATTTGCCTGAAGGACACGGATCAAAGAGTACTGTCAACTCATACTATACACATAAAAACAGCCTACAGCTGAATTGCCCTTTTTTTCCTACTGAAGCAAAGTTTCTCCTTGCGTGGGTGTTGCACAAAATACATATTTAATCAGCTTAAAATGTATTTTAATTATTTGCAATGACCTCATATTTTCCTCTATGGAAAAATAAATATTATATAAGATAACTGGCAGTGTTGAACTAATTCTTACTGTCTCAGATCTGTGGGATGATAGGAGGTTTAATCAGTCTTCTTGTTTATTTTTTAACTGGTCAAGGAATTGTTTGGCAATAACTTGTATTTTTTAACTATTGTTTAACTACCACTTCTGCCTGTTAAGAGAAAAAAACCCAGTGGTTGGAACGTGCCTACACCAAAGTTGTTCATGTCTACTTACAACCAGTAACTTACTGCTTTCAATTCTGCTGAGAGTTCCAGGCTCCTTGGACATGGTGGCAAAGAGCAGTTTTCCCCTCACGCTTTCAGAAATCAGGTTCCAGCTTTGGCTGTTAAGTGTTTCCAGAGATTCAGTCCCTTAAAAAAATACCAGGATTGGTTTACTAAGGACTCGATGCATCTAGGTATGCTAAATATTCAGATTATTTACCTATTGATAAAAGCAGTCTTCTCTTCAACCTCAGCCAGTTTACCAGGCAGGAGAGGTCCAAAGCATGATAACTTTATGAAAAACAGGTCTGCTAAATGTTTTGCAGCCACATTTCTTCGATAACTTGAGTACTTTGCAAAATATCAGTCTCCTAGAGCATGTCCTGTTTCATCCCTGTATTTCCTTTACTTGCCAGCAGAAGATGACTCTGCTCCAAACCTTGTAATGTGGCTTTTTCAGGGAAGTTCAGTCCATAGTAAAAAAGCTCTTGGATTAGGCACATGAACCTCAGTTTCTCTTTCCCTCTGAATGTCAAAAGAATAAGCCCAAACACATCTAAGTTGCTCCACAAAGACTGCAAGAGGAGTGTTGGATCATCCCATGCCATGTTTCCCATTTTAAACATTTAGAGAATATCTTTCTTGGTAAGAAGATGCCAGACATTGCTCTCACCTCCTGCTGAAACAGTCCTTTTGAATTTTGAGAGGAATTTTTTCCATTCAGATTCTTGTGGCTATTTAAATCAGTCATCCTATTAAAAATGCAGGAAAAAAACCCTAATGCTTCTCTCTGCTAGGTCACAACGCCCTTTTCACTTCTGCCAAGTTTGGAATGTATGAGAAAAGTAGCCAAGTTCCTTGATTCTTCCAAGAAAATCACTTTTGACATGAAGAATTTTAAGTACAGAAATGGTTTCCCTGGTTTTTAAGTTGCTATTCATGTAGAAGAAGTAGAGCACATTGCTTTCCTAAATTAGGTAAATGGATCAAAGGGGCAGGTTTGAGGACTGCCATTGCTCCTATTCTGAATGATTAAAAACCAAAGGATTATTTCCAACTAGGATTAAAACCATCATTCTGAAAATGCCAGTTTTCATACCATATTTCGCCAAGTTAGCGCATGAAATATTTTCATTCCCTAAGACTTGGAGAATTTTGTTCTGTAAGAATAATGAATACAGTTGAAATAAAGAGTTTCAGACATAGATTTTGAGTTGATTTTTTTTTTTTTTTGCCTTAGTGTGGCTGATCTTTAAAGTTAATATAAGGTGTTTTAAAAAATCTATTTTAATAGCAAGTAAGCACTTTGTATTCATGCTTGGTGTATTGTACTTTTGGAAATGAATACATTCTGATATTTTTGAGGCCAAGACTAAAAAGGTGGACCTTTCAGTCTTGGCTGCTCTCAACACCTCTGTCAAGGAAAGATAAGAGATGTGTCAACCACTCTCTAGCCCAGTGGTTTCCTTGAAAAAGCCTGGATGTGAAGGCTGAAAGAGAACTTTGTCAGGGGTGGGGACCTGAGTCGCCATCTAGAGGAGATTGCAGTTTCTTTTCTGCACAAGCATGTAAGGGCACGTCTGCCAAGTATTTCCTCTGTAGCATTGACCATGGCTTATCCAAGGATTACATGGACAAAAAGGAAAACCTTGCATTTCCTGAATTTAATTTTGTTGAGCTTAGCCACGGTTCACTGCCTGACCTCGTGTTTACAGGATTTCATTATATTAAAACATTGCCCGTAGGAGGAAGTCTTAATAGAATTTAATAGAGATTAATCCAAAGGCCCCAACCAAATTACACTAACAAACCTTAATCTAGAGGACTTCTTTTTAAATGGATGTTCTTGAACCTGAAGAATCCTTTGTAGAGCATAGCAGAAAACTGTATAGATATAAACACTCTAGATGGATGTGCTAATGTAGAAGGGTTTAAAGATCTGACATAGAATAATTAAAACAGTTATCAGAATAAAACAATGTACAGTTTTCAAAGATGCATCTGCAAACTTTAAAAACTGTAACATATTTAAATAACTATAAATATAACAGCTCATGGTCTTGTGTCTTGTGTCATAAAGCCTAGGTATCTACACCCAATACTGGAGGAAATAGTAATGGGAGTAGTAGTAATCTAGGAAAATTAAATGTGTTTAAATAAATATTGGAATAAATAAGAACCTCAAATAAAATGCAGTTTTGTAAATACACAGGTTTTTTTTACCCTACTGCTTGGAACATATTTTTGATTGGTAGGGTGCCATGAGAAGTAGAAAGGGGCTGAAGAAAGGAATCTGATAGTACCCTGCACTCTATCTCAACATGAGATCTTATGTTATGTGCATTTGTATCTTACACAATATGCTATCTTTAGTAAGGTATTGCAATTTCAGTCAAATGTCAAAATTGCAAAAGAAAGATATACTAAATGTCTTATAAGTGTTTTCATTATTTAACACATTCCAGTGATACAAAGTACTTCTACATGCTGCAAAGTAGTTCTAAGTTGAGTAAATTAACTGCGATGCCAAAATAGGTGAAAAAGAGGATATAATAATAAAAAAGATTAATTGATTGATTAAGACAGCTTTAGTTAATTTTTAATATAGCCAAACATACTTTGACACCCAGTTTTATATTCTAAATAGGTATGAAGAGGATCTAGGATAATTTCAATGATAGCTGTCCTATATTCCAAAGAATCTTAGAGTACAAAAAGCAAAGCTGCTGTCAGTTCACAGACAGTAGGCAAATGTTTTCACAGCATATCTGGCAAAATATTAGAGGCCTGAATGGCAGAAAGAGATGGACAACTTTGTTTCTTGCCATCCTAAAGCCAAAACAAGTGGGTTTGTCTCGATCTGCACAGTATCACAGCTATGCTTTGGGGTGGAGGAGGAGAAATTTGTGCAAGTAATCTGGCAGGGAGTAAGAGGGTTGACACTGAGATCTAATATGCTTCCTGCTGCCAGGGCAGAGTTTCTTCTGCTCTCCTTTGGATGAGAGATTTTTATCCCAAATTTTCCTCTGAGGTTTCTGGAAAGAGGCTTGAGAGAGGTGTCCAGCTGTTCTGTGCCCCCTAAGTCTCACCCTGCCTATACCCACAGCTGCCACTGCACCCTCTTCCACAAGAACATGTTGCCATAATTCTATCTTGAAAAGGTCAAATTTCTGGAATGGCACTAAAAAAGTATGATCTCATGTTCAGATCCAAAAGTAACTGAAACTAGAGTTGTTTCTTCTCCAGATGATGCATGTTTAATGCAAATCCTGTTTCTTTACAGAGTTGATTTTTAATTCTGTCAGCACATTAGTGGGTGATATTATATTGAAGTAGGATGTAGGAAATGGGATAATTTAGTGAAAGCAAGAAAATAGTAAGTATTCCATGTGATTTCTAAAATGGCTGGCAAAATTCATCTTATGTGGCATTCAACAAGGCTTAATGTTTTATTTAATAGACAATCTTGGATGCACAGTTTATTAATTGTTGGGGGTTTTTAAAGTTACTTGTTCTAGTTATTAGCAATGCGTTTTTCACAAATTGTTCTGTTCTGCATGTGTATCCAGATGAGTTTCTGAACACCTAGGATTTGGAGAATTGGAACACACTTTTCATTCAAATTCAGATGCTAAGCAAAGAGCCAGTGACAAACTGCAGTAAACCTTTCTTAAAATGAAAGTTTTCATATGATTTTATTGACTCTTTCAATGCATAAAAGATACAAAGACTCCATTGCGAAGGCGTTAACAGCTTTTATCAAATATCCTTTTCATTTTGTGTTAAAACAGATGGTCAGTTTTGACCTTTTCACAGTTCTTGTTAGGATCTATTGTTCTGCCAACTTTGGCATTGCTGATGCCCCGTTTATCAGAAGCTGAAAGAGGAAACAGAATGCTTCTAGTTCTATGTTGTGTATAAAATTTTCAAGCTTGCAATTTAACATTTTTTTTCCCAATATGCTGTTTTTTAAAACTGATCAGAATGTTTGGGGTTTGTTGCTTTTTTCACTTGAATAATAGAGATAAGCTTTGTTTGTTTATTTGTTGCTTTTTGGGTAAATATACAAAGCTAATACTATTTCCTAACTTTAATTAAACATGTAAAATATTTGCTTACATAATGCAAGTTACTGTATTGGCAAGTTCCTTGCATTATTTATATTGTCCAGTGGCACAGAAACCTCTCATTACTGTATCACTTCATTGTTTAATCGTCATCCCATCTGATGTTAATCATGTTTAGATATGAACAGGAGGGGCATATAATTTTCAGAATCCACATGTTACACTGTGCACAGACATTAAATTTTTGTAAGCTGACTCTGACACAAGCACAATTTGAGGCTGGATACTTTATTTCTCTAAATTTTTATGTACCGTTTTTGTTATAAATTCCATGTTTAAGTCAATGCTTAATGTATTTGTTAATGGAAAAAGTAATGTAAAATAGTGCTTATTTTTTCTTTTTTTCTGTCCAGTAATAGTGATCATAACAGTCTCTGTCCATGTCTCTTTTGTTACAGACTATTTGGAGAGATTAAAAGGTGGTTTTTTTGTATCACTTGGCCTAACCTACTATGCAATGTACTTTTTTTCTTTGTGAAATCGTTTTTCAAGTCAGATGCTGAGGTTTCATTGCTACATGAAGATATTTTTTCATAAAAAGTGAGTTAAAGTGTGTTTTTATGTACTTTGTGATATCTTGTGTGATGATCCTCATGGAACAATTAAGCTGGATGCATGGATCAGCTTTGCAGAGACAGAGAGAGAAGGGAGAAAGAGCGTCCCAAAGTGTTAATTCTCACCTAGGGTAAACCAGAGCAATCTGCAAATCACCATGACAGCAAAGATAAGAAAAGATCAGGAGGCTGAAGAAAATGGCTTTGAATACATGTGTTTATTAAATGTCCTGTATCCCTCAGTGTGAAGGCAGTAAAATGAATAATGTAGAATGCTGAAAGAAGCTGAGCATTTTTGTTAGGTCAGTGAGACATTCAGCATCTGTAAGAGTAGGGTTTTTTAATACTAGATGGAAGGATTTATTAATTCCCAAAGGTCTCATTAATCTTTACAGGACTAGGTATGTGCTAGTATCATGACTAGAAAACTGTCAGTGTTTAGCACCTGGCTCAAATTACCTCACTAAACATGTATTCATATTTCAGAACTCTGTGTCCAAGTTTTTCAAAGCAGAACCTGCCTTCTTTGGTGGAAGCCTAAGCTGTTTTAACTTAATGGAACAATTAGAATGGGCAAAAGAATATGGTTTTTTTGCCTCGATGAGAAACTTCTGTGTTTCGCTGTAGATTATTTAAGGACTTAAAAAATAATTTTTGTGTGTCCGAGTGAAGGAAATTCTTGCAATAAAAATTATTAAGGCTCAAATTACTTATTTTAGAAGTGATCCTAATCAGAGTTACTTCCTTAAATGGATGAAAGCTCTGCAGCAGTGTATGGAATGAGTGGCAGAAACATAGTTTAAAGCAGCAGGTAGCAGTGACCCCTTCTCCAAATGCTTTGCCCTTAAAATGTGACATAGCCAGTGATCTATCTGCTGTGTGCTGCCATATATCATGTGTGTTAGAGCCACAATACCTACCTGAGGACTCTGTATTCTTGTTTTACATTTCTTTCCTCACACTGGACAAACTTATTCTTCCATTCAATCCCAGAAGCTCCAGTAAGGTATATTTTAGATTTCAACTGTAGCATATTATTTAAAATTACTACAGTTGTGAACATTTGTCTTGCTTTGACATTTTTAAAGGACAAACAACTGACCTAGAAATTGATCCAGTGGAGATGGTACTGAATATCTTCTCTCACTTTTTTTTGGCTGGATTTTCTTTTTTTTTTTTTTTTTTTTTTTTTTTTGTTTTTTTTTTTTTTTTTTTTTTTTTCAGTTTGTATCACTGCTGAGGAGGATTTTTCTTCATGTCACTGTATTTGACCTAACACAGATACTACCATGTAAGACATAAGTCATTTATGAGTTTCTTGTCATCTCTGCTAATACATGGAAAGAGCACTGCAATGATCTTAAAAGGGACATAACTCAAAGATACATTATAGCAATTATACACGTTTATTTAATCAGCAAACCTTATTGTTACCAGGCTGTGAAATTCAATGCATCGTTGTAATCATTTACAAACACAGAAAATTCTCTTATCTCTTCACTTGGCTGAGTAGTCAGAGCTGTTCTTGAATTTGAGGTTAAGGTAAAGTCAATAACTTCCATTGTATTCTTGCTCAAAATGCATAAATACTGAATGGAATTAGTAAATAAATTGTATCAACTTTAAATGTACACCTCCTATTTACAGTGAACATATTAATAAAATATCAGTTTCAATCATATTTGTATATATATGTGAAATAAAATTAATGCTTTAAATATTGGTAAAATACTGTTACACACTGAATATTGACTCTGAGGACAATGACTTGAGTTTACATTTTTAGTTGTCTCATATGGACATGTTTTTGAAGTCTGTCTTGATTAGAAAGAACAAGGATTTGTGATTTAATTAGAAGACCTGAAAGTTAACTTGAAATCCAAAAATTGGCCTCAGATCTTACAATAGGAGTCTGCAAAAAGGAGGCCTTTGGTTATAATCTAGTAATGGCAGCTGTTTTACACTTTATTTCCTTCAGAGAGTTTTTACATGGGAGATTATCAAAACTACTCAATTGGGCTGAAGAATCATAATTTTTCTTCTGAAATTATACTACTTCTCTGCAACCAATGCAAAAAAAAAAAAAATTAAAAAAAGTTCATTAACAAATATAACCTTTGACAGCTATGCACCTGTGTGTCTTCAGGGCAGTAAAGTAATTATAGCTATATAATCACAACTGTATGCTAAAATATTTTTCTACATATAGCTTTGGTGAAAGGGGGTTTGATATTGCTTATAAATAGCACTTCATGACTAACTGTGTAATAAACCAGCACTTTTTTAATGTCAAACAGTTTTTTAATGTCAAAATCACATTTCCTTATGTGTTAACTCCTTTGACCAGAATTTGCATATTGAATAAAGAGCTAATTTCAGTCGTTCCTTTCTCAGGACCTGTAATGAAAGACAGTTCAGTTCAGATAGAAACTGTTCAGTTACTTGATGTACAGCATGTGGCCCCTTACAAGTTCTCAATTTATACCATTTCCTCACCAAATAAAAGCAGTATTAGTCAAGACAGAGAATTCTGTATTCATTTTGTTATCCCCAAAATTAAAATAGTTATAGTAGGAACGGTTCTTCAATTAGCTGCTGCTGCTGCTAGATGAAATGTACAGGGTTTTATTTCAAACTGGCTCCTGATACTAGCATAAATTATTCTGAATGGTTACTTATCACATCCTTGGTGGAAGTACCTCCTTGACTGTTGTTCATTTGCATTTGAAACTTTTAGCTGGAAAGTTGTTTGGTCGAATTGTATTTCCTGCCAGACAGATAGATCAATGGCAGCACAGAGCTGTAACTTGGTGTGTGTGTGTGTGTAATCTGGTTATTTATTTTAAATAAACTGTTGTCCTTTCCTTTATAGGGCTGCTTTTCCTACCTCATTACTTCTTCTTAACCTACTTGGGATGCAGATTTTATGCCAAGCTACACGTTTGAGGACTAATTCTACAGTTCAGGTAACGTTAACAGAGGACTGTGTTGCCTGGAGTCCTGTCTACCTTCATACTGCTTAGAGCAGGGGAAGATCCATGAAGTAGGGTGTGATTAAACAAATTCATTCTAGTTTTGGCAGGTCTGCTTGACTCATGTGGTGTGTGTGACCCAGGTGCTTGCAAGATTATAGGAGCCAGGAGCTCATGAAAGGCTGTGCACACAAACTGAACGTACTGCAGAGGCTTTGTGGTCATGGTTAACACCCTTCTCAAAATAACTGCAGCTTCACAGCTTCTGATTCACAGCTCCCTTGTTCTTGGTTGGGTAAGCATGCAGGCAAAATAGATAGATATTTCAAGAGACACTCTCAGTCACTTTGTCAGTTATTTTTAGAATTTTATGTCCCTAAAGGTATATGAATATACATCTGAAAGCCTGTTTAGTTTCTCTGGAGTGGTCCCTTACTCCCTGCAAAATGCAATGGCTCCAACTCTGTCAATTCATGTGCAATGCACACAGAAAACACTTGCTGTCCTTTAGTTTTCTTAAGGGCATGGAATCCACACTCTTATCTCAAGTATCTGCCTGTGCCATTCTGGTAGAGTGCTTTGTACTGCTTACTAACCTTTCTGGTTTAAGTGCTGGAAAGCAGATTGGGCTATTTTTTTAAAGTATTTGTATTGAAAATATTCAAAATTTACACAAGAATTTTCCATTTTGGCAGCAAAATTTCTGTCAGAAAACACATTTTTATTAGAAACCGCCTATTTTCTAGATATTTGAAATAACAATTTTCTGTATTGATGATTAGCCGGCAATGATGAGATAAATGAAAACTCAGTTTTACAGGCTTTGTCAGTCTTTTACCTTCATCACTAGCTTTTAAGTACACAATTATTTCATTGCCAGCACTTTTTTGAGGGGAAACAATAAATAATAAGGAGAAAACTGTCTTCACGGAAGGATATTTTTCTAACACTGTTATCTTTAACCCATTTGTCAGATCTTCAGGGGCTTCAGTTCATAATTATATGCTAAACTTTTAAAGGTTTTAGATTGCTGGTGCAATGCCTCATCTCTGTTACACATGCTTGAATTTCTGCAATTTGCTTTACTTAGCTGTGAAACTATCAGCTGTGAATTCTGCCAAAATACAGATATGAAAATAGCATAAGGGAAAACTTTCTGCTTAACTGGAGAAATTTGTGGGCTATACTTAGTTCCCTACCCAACCTCATTTGCTTGCAGTATAATAGATGAAAACACCAAAGTTGCTTTGATTTGCAAAGGGGGAGGGAGAAAACGTTGATGTAATTTTTTTTTTCATATTGTGTGTGGGCTATTTAATTTTTTTTTCCTACCTGTTGTATGACAGTGGTTAGCTTAAAATGTAAATATCTGGAAACAAGTCAGTTTCCTAATATTTGCATTCGAAGCCATGTTAAGTATTATGTCTTCACTGTTGAATAGAGAGTAATCTCCTCCAAGTGGCACTTGGATGCAGAAAATCAAAAGACAACTGAAAGAATTTAGAGCTAATAAAAATGGATAGTTATGCAATTCTAAATAAGAAATCATGCTCTGAAAATTTCTGCTTGCTGACTCTGTTTTCACATGCATGAAAAACGTTTGCTCTAGTTCATCATGCTTTTTTCACTTACAGTGAATGCATGTGATTAATGCTGTCATTTATAAATGTGAGTCTGGATTGCTTTTAAGGAATAATTACCTACCTGTGCTTTTACATTTTTCTTTCAGTGTTGCAGAATAATTTGTCATTAGGAATAATCAGACACTGTTCATTTTCTTCAAGTAAGCTGAATATTTGAAGTAAGTGGTAAATTATTTCGTGCTAGGCTATATCAGAAATTCTTCTCTTCACTCAGTTTCTGCCATTGCCTGCCAGCCCCCTGGAATATATATAAGTATCCTGACCAGAAAAACATATAGTCTGTGTGTGGAAATGCTCTTATGTGCTTATTTGCTGCAGCTAAAAAACAAACAAACAAAAAACCCAAGCAAAAAAAAGTAAAATAAGGATCCAACTGTATTAGTTTATGAGTTTAACTACTTAAAAATGCAGCTTAAATATTAGGCTCCTGTGGCATCCTTGTTTCTATCTCCTGGGGTTTGCCTGTTTGCTTGTCAAGAATTTTTCAAGACATAAAAAAGACAAGTGATGCAACTTTATTCAAACCTCTCTGACTTATGCTTTGCTATGTATGTATTAGACATTTAAATGCTGGGCTTTAACCTCTAAGTCGAATGACCCACTGCCATCACAGCTGGGGTTGAAGGTCCGGATTGAAGCTTGTTTTGCTTCAGTTGGCCTCCAAGGAAATTAAGAGGAAACTGCTGATATTTACTTTTGTGGAACTGCCAGGGGAATTTGCAGTGGAGTCCACCCTTGGATGGGAATTAACCAGGACATGAGCAGCATCTAGGAGCAATTTCTGCAGTGGATGTTCATGACAGCCATGTTCTTATCCTGCATTGCTGTCTCTGAAAAGTTGGGCACTGACTCTGCCCAACTCACTGCAAACTGTGAAATTCAGAATCAGGACAACTATGGGCCAGACAAAGGTATGCACAGTGCAAAGCCCAAATTCATATTATAGCTTAATATGTAGTATTCACATATCTTTCTCAAGCCAGGCAGGGTTCCCTTACCTAGAAATCTGTGCCTGGGAACAGACGAGGAAGTATACTTACATAGGATAATTTTATTAATTGAACTATCTTTTATGATTTTATCCTACTTCAGAATGACTAAGAAAAATCTGGTAGCTAGTCTAGAAATTAACTTTATTACTTGTTAAAACAAGTTATCATTTGGGTTTAAATTATTAAAAAAAATAATTTTTTATAGTAATAAGTGTGATACGTACTTTTATTTTGTGATAAAGGAAACAGAATATATAATTGAATAAAGGTCCTATCAGCACAATATGCATTGCCACAGAGTAAATATTCTAAGGAAACAAATATTTTCTGTTAGTATCAGAGATTTATTTTCAAAGCTGTTGTGGTGTGTATGCACCTGGTGAGTATGTTCCTTGTTTGCTGAATGCTGTTGTATAATCACTGTAGACAGCTCCGTGATCCAGAAACACCTGACCAGTGACCAGAATGAGACCATT
>NW_020955509.1:28507-30426 GCF_003031625.1 Empidonax traillii
GAGTAAATATTCTAAGGAAACAAATATTTTCTGTTAGTATCAGAGATTTATTTTCAAAGCTGTTGTGGTGTGTATGCACCTGGTGAGTATGTTCCTTGTTTGCTGAATGCTGTTGTATAATCACTGTAGACAGCTCCGTGATCCAGAAACACCTGACCAGTGACCAGAATGAGACCATTCCAAAGCATATGATTTCTTGTAAGTTTTCCTTGCCCTGAGAAATATGGTTGATTGTAACACACACTCTGTTAAATCAGCTTTTAGCTTCTGGCTTGATGACAAGCTAAAGTCATGTTTGCCAACTGTAGCTTGTGATCTGAATGATCAGGTAAGCACAGACATAGGTAAGTCATTAAAGGAAGTTCAAAGATATACACAGAAAGAAAACACAGGATGATACAACCAGGAATAATTTTTTGATGAGTGTGAGACCAGAGCTTGGGGGAGAATGCTACAGAGAACATCTATTAAAAATTTTTTACAAAGTCTGAAATTAGATATCTAGATTTTCCACATGATGTAGGAAGAATTAAACTTTATATATATCTGTTGGTTTGAAGATTGTGAGTTTGGATGTTAGAACCTAAAAAGGAAAGGTTTCAGCACTAAGTAATGAAGTTATTTAATCACCTAGGTAACCACTAAAACAAACAGCATCCTGAAGTTAGATAATTTGTAATTGTTCAATATAGTCACCAGTCTAGACCCCAGGGGAGATAGTTCAAAAAAATTTAGTCCTATATAGAAGATGATTTCACTATATTATTTTGCCACAGGCAGACATGGAAACTAAGCTTGTGCTCCAGATTCTTCATGTGATATTTCTTGATAATTTCTTGAGTTGTTATTAAGTCTAGTGCTGAAACTTTATCTCAGTTATACCTGGGATATCATCACATCAGTTAAAAGCTTCTCTGCGCTGTGGAACAGACTCCAAAAGTCACAGCCGTGCTCTCCTCAAGGGCTCCTGAAAGTGTCTTTATTTATCCATGAATGATAGGACGACAGAAGAGCAGGGGTGAACTTAAGTGCTGATTAAAGCTCAAACGCTCCAGCTTCAGTGACTGGTGCTATGTAATACGTTGTAAATGACTTTTGAAGAAAAATTAATTTCAGGGTAGCAAATCAATACTTTCAGTTAAGTCAGGTGTCACTTCTGGTTGAATGACACATGTTAGGGCAATACATGAATAATCCTTTTCATGATTAATTTCTAGGGCACACTGGGGTGACTAGTATTAAATTCAGTATATAATTATTGGTTGAATGCTACTGGAATTTCTATTTCTGTGAAGAACAGAGGGGAGACAAACTCTTAGACAAAGAGCATACCTATCAATAATGTTTAATCCAATGAACTGATGGAGGTAGGTGGTTTATCATGATAGGTATATCTGTATATACATACATATTATATCGGTATACCTGTGAATATCAGTTTAGTAACAGTGTGTTTCATTAAAAAAGCAATATCTTTTGAGAAAAAAAGGATTTCTAGTGTTAATTTGACACACAAGGCACAGAGACAGGAATGGCAAGAGGGCTGGTCTGGTAGGAGTAAATGTGTGAGAAGTGGAGAAAATGAAGGAGTTCCGGACAGCAATGAAATTAAACAGGCTTTGGAGTCCTTCAAAGATGAGGAGTAAAAGCTTCAAACAGATGCAAAATATGGGGGTTCTGTGTGTGTGTGTGTGGGGGGGGTAATGCTAGAGGTGGTGAGGAGACACAGCTGGAAAAGATGCAGAAGGGATGCTCATAGAGAGGGTTTACTGGAGCCAGGACAGTTCATTTACCTCTGCACCATTTCAGTGCAACTGTCACAATTCTGTGTAGAAATAAAACTGACAAAAATGTAAAGTATTATAGATATTACTAGACTAGGTAACACCTAGTTTTTTTCTGTTCTTTTTTTTTTTTTT
>NW_020955509.1:31156-45958 GCF_003031625.1 Empidonax traillii
CATGTGCCTGATATCTTAAAGGCAGAGAATATTTTCAAAAAGGAGGAACAGAACAACACTGTCTCTATCAGAAATCCAGCTGCCTGCATAATATGTTGCACTAAAATTCTATTTTTAAAACCACTTTTTTACTTATTTCTATTTATGAAATCCCAGTCAAAGAAGTGAAACTGAAATGTTTTTCCTTTTCTTTTTTTTTAATTGACCATTAAATTTGTTCTAATTAAAGGTGAATAGAATGAAATCCTTTAGTGATCTCTGTTATAGAGATTTTTTAATTAATTTAATTTAATTAATTTTATCAATCTCTGTTAATTATTCTGTGTAACTCTCAATTTCCATCAACCTTAGCTACCATTTTTTTTAAAGTTAGGTAGAACTAACATCCATTTATGTGACTTTTTCCTACATTGGTTTACTTTCTGAAAAATGAATTACACATGCATAAATACACTTCCATTTCTTTCTGATTTGCTTGGCGAAAAAGTCATAAAGAACTGTTATTCTTGCACCTAATTTTTGTGGGCTTTATTTTGAGATGTAACTGAGGCAAATATTTATGCAAGAGAGTAACTTCAATTTTTGGAGTTCCATTCACACACTGAAAGATAGATTCTGGTCTCAGTTACTTAGTTGTTTTCAGCATAATGATGAATATTCCACTCCTCAAATTCTGTGGTTGTATACACACATTTAAATAGAATATCAGAGCTTTATTTGATCTAGTTTTTGAAAGGAGAGAACTGAGTTTATATTGGCTTAGTTATTACTTTTAAATAATGTTTCAGATTTTATTGGACCACAAAATAGACAAGGGGCTTTTATGTCTGGGAATGGGTCATAAGCTATTTGTATCACACTGATAATCACTCTTAGAAACTTTACCTACACAGACTGCACAGTCAGTGTTCATAAAGAAAATGTTTACTGGTCTTTATTCTTTAAAAGAATTTAAGGGATTTTTTTTTACAATAGTAATTTAATTTTTGACAAACTAACCTTATTCATCAGTTCTTTGCCCTGGGAGTCCTTTATCCTGAGTTACTGTGAAAATAAACAGGTTGATTTTACTTTATATTCAAAAGCATGTAGCTCTGTTAGACTATATGCAAATGAATGAATCGAGGGCTCACTCTCACTCCCCTGGAATAAACTAAATATATGCCATTGAATTTTAAAAGGGTAAGATTGAGATTTAAAAATAATAATAATTCATAGAGTTTATTGTCAGGGATTGTTTTAAAATACATTTTTTTGACAAGCCAATCATTTTGTTTTATTTTATTTTAAGATGAACAGTGTAGACTCAAGAAAGAAAGAGGCTGGTTCAAATTATGAAACTGCATTGGGTAATTTAAATACTCAATTCAAAGGTATTTTACTTTGAAATGCCCCTGAAAATTCCTAAACCTTCATAGTGTTGTATGTTCTCCTCTTATTTGCAAAAAAAATACTTTTAAAAAATATCAATTATATTTATTTTGACTGTACCCTTGAACTTGTAGCTTGCAGCTGTGTATAGCTTTGTATTACCATGCTGAAGGTTTTTGTTAACCAAACATGAATGGAAGTTTAACATGCTAACTTCAATATTCAATGTAAACAAGTATATGAATACGCTTAGATATGTGTTATAAACACTTTGATAAACTGGATATTGAACTTCTACAACTGTAAAAAAACATTGAAGAGTGTGTGTTGAGTACTAAAGATTAAAATTCTCTGAAACATAGGGAAGAAATTAACAGTAAAACCAACAATTCTTTTATTGATATCAGACAATTGCATCTTCGGCCATTTGCTCTTAATTTGCTATTTACCGTACACCACATGCATAGAGTAAAACCTGAGAAATATTTAGACAGAAGAATGTCAAAATATGTGTATTTTGGGTTGAAGATAGCTTGAATTTAGAGACATTAGAGACTGGGAAAATATGCTGGAAAAGTTCTTCTGTGTGCATAATTGATTCTTCTGTGTGCATAATTGGTTCTTAGGCATTTCCAGTGGTCACTGTTGGGTAAGGAAGTCAGAGGACCTTGGGCCTGCTTTGGTAAAATTGTTCTTATATATACTTTATTAAAAGACAAAGGTCTTTCTAAGTTATTCAAGCATGAAAGGTTATGAATGTTGGTGTGGTTAAACCCCAGGCAGCAACTCAGCCCCAGAGATGCTCAGTCTCTCCCCCATGGTGGGGTGCGGAAGAGACTCGGAAGAGTAAAATTGACAAAACTCTTGGGTTGAAATAAGGACTGTTTAACAGGTAAAGCAAAAGGTGTGTGTGCAGGCAAAGCAGAGCAGGAGCTCATTCACCACTTCTCATGGGCAAGCAGGTGTTCAGCCTCCCCTAGGAAAGCAGGACTACATCAAGTGTAACAGTGACTTGGGAAGATAAACACTATCACTTGAACACACCACGCCTCCCAACACACCTTTCATTCTTCCCCCAGCTTTGTCTATTGAGTGTGATATCCTGTGGTGTGGAATATTCCTTAGGTCAGTTGGGGTCAGCTGTCCTAGCTGTGTCTCCTCCCAACTTCTTATGCACCCCCAGCCCACTTGCTGGCAGGCTGAGGAGCCGAGAAGGCCTTGACGTTCTGTAAGTGCTGCTCAGCAACAACAAAAACATCCCTGTATCATTAACAGTGTTTCCAGAAAACACAAACCACAGAAATCCAAACCACAGCCCCATACCAGCTACTATGACGAAAGTCAACTCTACCCCAGCCAAAAGCAGCAGATATGTCTTAGGTAGTGATAATACATAGAATGTGAGAATTTTCACACATCATTTTATCTTTTTGGTGAGATTCTAGTACACAAGTGACACGTCACTAGAACTTGTACCTCTCCAAACACTAAGATGCTTCATTCTCTGTCGTGTTTTCTTAATGGCTTCATATTTCATGTGAATCAGTGATATAGTAGTTTGTCCTAGCTGTGCTCATCTTTGTAAATAAGATTAAAAACTGAACAAATACCGAGACTATGCTGAAGATTTTAAAGCACCAAATACAAGCAGCTTTTTTTAACATGTTGAAAATACTGATATGCTTTTATGCATAGGATCCATGCTGAATCCTTTCAAATGTCTTACTTGAGCATCATGAAAGTGAACATATTGAACTTGACTTAACAAGTGCCACCATGCCACAATATTCATCTTACACAGACTTGAGTTACAAGCAAACATCACCTTGGGACTTATGTGTTCTACAAATCCTCCATGATCATGACATATATGTCAGAATTTAACTTCTGCAGTGCTGTTACCTTTCTTGACATATTTTCTCTGATTTGTGTAACTGCAGAGTCATACTATGGAGAGCACTTACACAAAGTACAACATTGTATTTTGATTATCTCCCCCTAATATTTCTACATTTACAACTGATGACATTAGTTATTCCATCTCCAAAGATGGAGATAAGATGGCCCCTAATTTAGTATAGCCCAGATCTTTAAATAAAAATACCTGGCTTTGCAATCCATATTAGATTATGTGCATCTGAATATTTTCCTAATATAAAATAGAGGTATTTTACATGGACTTCCTTTCTTCATCCATTTTGTTCTGTTATAAAAATATAACTCTGTGAAGTCAAAGTGAGCTAAGGAAGCATTTGGCATTCTGTGGCCCCAGAGCTTTTTAATCAGAAAAGTCTTTTTGAAGTCTCTGCTATCAAAGAAAATAGTCTTTTATCTCATCTTTCCTCCATACATAAATTTCCAGTAGTGATCGATAGAGGAAATTTGTGAAGATCCTTCCAGTGTCCCTCAGAAAGCCCATTAGGGGATGTGACTGACATAAAAATGTGAAGTCAGACCATTTGCAGGCTTGTGGAACCTCTCAAAATTAACTGAGAAAATTAAAACATATGTAATACATGTAACATAAAAACCCGAGAATTTATTTAAAATAATTTTATTAAAAGGTTAATAGTCTAATGAAGGAATCATAATTAGCCCAGATACAATTACAAATAAGCAAGAAAGAACAAATCTATGCAGAAAATTTTTCAGAAACTTGGTTTCTGTCCCTTTTCCTGATGCTATGCTCACCCTTCTCCAGCTCATGTGGGCCGTAAGGTTGAAGGTTTCATGCTGGTGAAACAACATGAAGGGGAAACATGAAGAAAACATATGAAATCCCTCACCACAAGGTATATGATGTGCATGTCAAGAAATTGTTCATTTTCCCTTCACAATCCACTGGGTATCATTTTCTAATGTTTGCTAACTTGCTTTTATACCTACCACAGCTCTACATAACACCCAAATTTACTAGATGTGTTGCCTTTTACTTATATTAGATATGATTTCTTTGTTGTTGTCCCTAAAACCAAGTGTGTTCAAGTCTAGGTGTGCATGTTTTTGAGTGACCATTGGTAGTTGTTTATAGCCATGGGATCTCCCATGCCTGCACTCCTCTGTTCCATGACCTGTGTCCCCACGTCCCGTGTCCCCATGTCCCAAGGCATTTCTCTTGGAAATCCCTTGGATTTCTCTGCACTACCTCAATGGGTTAGAGCCTTTAATATCCCACACTATGCAGAACAATTCATTATTACCACTGACTGTATAATCCTGTGGTTGTACCATTCGAAGATAAACACACATAGTATGGATTAGCTATTGCCACCCAGTCAGCCAGAGACATTGATGGTGCAGTTCAACCAAGGAAAGCGAAGGTTCAGAAGGTCAAGAGAAGTTCAGGCAGAGCAGACCAGACAAGTCTCAGTCCTAAGGCCTTGGAAATTCAGTATGAACCTTATGTGGGGATATGAGTTATATTGCCTTATTTATTTGTATTCAGTTCTACCTTTGTTTCTTTGTGCTTTCTGGAGATTTTGTGCCTATTAGTAATAGAAACAACAAAAAAAATATCAAAATTATGAAGTCAAAAGTATTATTAGTTCTGTTAACATGTTTGGAATTGCTTAAACAAGCTCCCTTTTGAAGTTGGGTTTTCTCACTATATATTTATTTATATTGGTAAATTGGAAGAATGCAGAAAAGAACTGTGAAGATAAATTAGTCCTCTATTTTGGCAGAGACTTACATAAGTCTGTACTATTTGTTTCTTTCTTGCTCATTTGTGACTAGAGAAGTTTTGAAGATAGCGAAGTACCTTTGGTGGAGGCTTCTAGGTGATGAAAAAATTTTGGGAACACTATGTCCTCATTTTATAGCAAATTTTTATTGGTATGGTAGATTAATTGCAAATGGATGCTGTTTGTTTGTTTGTTTTTGTTTGTTTTGTTTTTAAAATAAGAGCAAAGAAGAATCAATGGTTTCATTGATGAGCTAGGAAAAAAATATCAGGTTCACTGTGAAAGCCTTGGACTGGTTGTTTTATAAATGCTAGAACAAACTGGAAACAGGAAATCTAAATTGGAAATCATGTAGAGACTATTGGCACCACCTTTTTTGGCTTGTGTGGCTGCCAGTCTCCTCAGATTTTCATTCCCCCTTGCAATTCACTTGGTATGTATTGTAGAACCTGAGGCTGAGACTCTCTACTTAGTGACTTGCTGGCCTCACCGCTCCACATTCCTAAAAAAGGAAGAGAAAAAAAGATTGGGTTTTAATGTAATTTTTCATGGGAAAAAATATTCTTTTGTACATTTTTAAAGCTATGGTTAGCCCAGGGAAGGTCCGAGGACAACTCTAACACAGTAAATTGATATGAGTTCCCATAGAGGAATCGAGGAGAAGCTGCATGCCTAAATAACTTAGGGTGCATTTTTGTTTCACATCTTTGTGAGCTCAGCACTTGGGACTCATCAGCCCATACACCAGGCAAAACTACATTGAATATTTGACAGATATTATAATGGAGGGCAGCACAAAAAGGCTGACGGGGGATGCTGTAGGCGTTATGCACAGCAAGTCTGTAACCAAAGAGAAGGGAGGGTGCACACTCCACTCCAGAGTACTCACACAAAAGGATTTACAACCCACAAAAATGATCATATGCACAAAGACATTTATGTCAAGGCGAGACTTAATTTTGCAGTCTCAGTGATGTATAAAAAGATTGAAAGAAGGGAAGACTGAGGGAAAAGGATGAGCTTAGACTCAATGCTCAAGATATAGGCATTAGTGCTGCGATTTACCAGTACCTGCGCTTAGCTGCTTAAATACATGTTATCTTTGTCTGTCTCTCTTACTTTTGTTTTTCACAATTCTTTTCCATGAGTGATTAAAATACTGGCTTTGAAACACCTAACATGTATTGAAAACCAGAAATCTTTAAGAATACTTTAAAAATTATCCGAATGACTATTAGTTTTAGAGAGAACAGTAATTCTTGTAAGGCTTAAATCTCTTGTGTAAATATGAATTGTATCCAATATGAGTTATGGTGCTTGGATAATAAGGAATTATTTAAGGGTTGACAAAAATTGAAAGTAAAATTAATGATCTGATGTAAAAGTTTAGAAGATGAGAAACACAGTGTCTAAGCTGAAATTACTATTTTGACTAAGTTAGATTCTAAAATCCTTCAGATTCATGATTTCAGGAAAGAAAAAGAATCAAGTGCCTAGTTTACCTTCAGCTTTAATCTAATTATACCCTTAGATATATGCTTCTTTGCATTGCTTTGGTTTTCAATATTGATAGCTATCCTATTGATTTGGAATGAAATATTGCAGCTTAAAAAAACCCCAAAACATAACTTTGTCTCATTCCAGATAGTATTACTGATATTAAGATTGCATTGTTTATAAAACTGCATTTTGATTTAGAACAAATGGAAGGAAGCCACATAAATCTTTTCTATAGTGGAGATATTCTCAGCCATTATGTCAATTTTTTCTTTCACTCTTGAGCACTTCTACTTGGTAAAATCAACTGAAATGTTCCTCTTTACTTACAGGACACTAAAGTGGAGCTAGAGGTAGGAAAATGCTGAATGTTTTTGTGCAGCCTTTCTTTCATCTGCCACGTAAATAATTGTGATGCCTAAACAAGAAATTAGGTGCCAAGAAAACTCCCACATTTTCTCTGAAGCATCAAACAGAAGATATTTGTGTGAGAAGGCTCATGATCTGTCTCACTTTAAACTTCTGTAATGGCAGCTTGAATATTTCTGCTTCAGAAAACCCCTGTTCTTAAAATTATAAGAAATATATGATGTTTAGGTTGTTTATTTAAAACTCGCTTCTATATATGGTAAAATAGATTCATTAACCAAAAGGTTTTGCTGCTGTAATGTACTTTTTTTTTTTTTTGTGTAGCTCTTTGCAGTAATTCTGCTATTGTCTTTGTATGACCGGTTATAAATGCTTCAGGGCAAACATTTGTGGCCTCCTACTTGCACTGAGGCAATCAGAATAGCTTGGGATAATTTGCTGAAAACATTATGACAAATGGGGCTGGCATTGCTTCACTAGCAGGTGAAGACTATAAGTATTTTAGGATCAATTTAAAGATAAGATGGCTGGAGATCCCATGTAGTAACTACTGCATTTGGTTACAGACATTAATGAGAAATCTTTATCAAGCAGGTGAAGCTCACAAACACATTTGTCCCTGCTATTTGTAAAGAGCAAGAAATGACAAAGAGGAGTTGAGAGGAGTTTACTGGCCTTTTGAGAATGTACTAATGGAACATTTATTTCATATTTGCTTTTTCTTCGTAATGACTATTCACTTGCCCTCTGGGAATAAACTTCTGTGGTACCTGCTCTCTGCAACAGTGAGCACATTGCAGCTGCACTGTAGCAATGGCTTGGGTCTTCAAATCAAACAGAGAAGCCTTTCCATCTTCTACTTGAGAACAGGCATCTGTTTGAGCTCTGTAACAAATTTTCTGTCTCTGCATCTGTCATAGAGGGTGATATGCGGTATGTACCTCATGGGGTCATTCTGTTCTTGTAGAAAAACTGTGGTTCATTTTGGCCAAATGGTGGGGAATTAAATGGTGTAAACTGGGGAGGACTATATCATAAAATCATCAATTAGGTTGCAAAAACCCTCTAAGATCATCAAATCCCACCACTAACACAGCACTGCCAGGCCCACCACTAAACCACGTCCTGAAGTGCCACATCTACATATCTCTTTAATATTGCCAGGGATGGTGACACAATCACTTCCCTGGTCAGCCTGTTCCAATGCTTGACAACTCCTTCAGTGAAGAACTTTTTCCTAATATCAAATCTAAACCTCACCAGTTGCAACCTGAGGCTGTTTCCTCTCATCCTATTACTTGAAAAGTTTACTTTTAATTTGAAAATATTCAGTATTTCTTATAAATGAAAAGGTGATAGGAGTCCTATTTTAAAAGGGAAATGCCCTTAGCCATGAGAATTTTAAAATTTACCTGCAATGAAATAATGACAAATGGGAGAACAGTATTTTCCTGCTTCAATTTGATATAACTTTATATTTGCATATTCTTTTACCTTCTTGTGCTGTTTAAAATACTAACCTTTAACTTCTGTTATCTTTTCACCTTAAGAACAGATTCAGCTCAAACTGAATCAACTCAGAAACCTGGTTCTGCTGTTTTTACTGAGCACCTGAAATATTAGAGCAGAAAACCTAAGTTTGATTTGAGTAAGGGCTATTTAAGCTGCATTAATAGCTTAGGTTTATTAATAGTTTAGGTTTATTCCCTCTTGTGCTACACATGATCAAAAAAGTTTCTCATTAAAGTGTGACAGTGCTTTATATTGCTTGTACATAAAACCTTCATGGTTATTGTACAAAAAGAAAAGGCAAATGACAGTTGGTGTCAACACTAAACAGCTTAGGGAAAACTATTTCCTCGGTACGTATGTAATTTAATTGAAATGCAATATTTCATGAATATTAGAAAGTGAGGCTTTATTAAAAATGGCAAGGAAAGTGACTGTTTAGAGTAACAAGCAGAACAAATTTATTCATTCAATACATCACTGAATTATTTAAAACTCAGCAAAGCACAAGGTCATGGAATAATTTTGGCAAGTACGCACTTTTGCATGATGCATTTCCATAATTCCACTACATCTACAAAGTTAATCACAGTTTTGGCATGCAAGCCTGCTCCACGTACTAAGCTGCGCCAGAAAAAGGCTCTGAATTAAAACTTAGGAAAAAAAAACAAACTACAGACACTAAAAATGATTTGTGATAGTTGAAAGCAGATGTAAGCTCCACAATACCAGCAATTCTTACAATTATTTCATTTACTAGTATCCCATATTTACTTGCAATACATTTTTACAAGTGAAAACATGTCACTGGTCTGAAGACACACCAAAATCGGTGTGCACACACACAGTTTGATCTCACAAGTCTTCTTGAGGATATACTCTTTCTGTAATGAGTGAGAGCTGTCAAGGTGTTCTTTGGGCCATGGGGAAGGGAGTGGCTGAGCTACCCTTGGAGAACTGCCTGATATACAAAAACCAATCTAGACACAGTGATATTCTTTTCCTCTTTGCATGTTTTGAAAGAGTGTAGGCTGGTTTAGAGTTGCTGAACGTGTTTCACACACACACACACACACACACACACACAGAGGAAGTTATGGATCAACCAGACTTTCAAAGAAGCACATGATTTCCATTTGAAGGCTTGGTGGATCTAATTTTAATTGTCAATAATTTTCTCAAATTATTTATTGTTCAGCTCAGAATTTTATAAATAAATCTTGAAATTGATTAAATTTTTCTCAGTATGCTCTCAGATTGGTGGAGAAGTGACACAAAAGATACAGTGTCTATATTTTGAATATTTGTAATATGCTGAGTATATTTTTTCAACACCTTTTGTCTTAAAAATTGTTTGATTGTTTTTAAAGAAAAATGCAACATGTAAAGCTATAATTTTTAAAATAGCATCCTGGTTCTACATAGGCTGTTTATAAATTAGTTAGCTTACAAAGAATTCTCAGTCTCCCTTTTCAAAAGATAGAGATTTTAATCTTGGTACCCTGTTCTGCTCTTAAATTGGGTCTATATGTAGCGATCAGTAAGTTTCTGCTGAGGTGATGCATTTAGATAACTTTTCCAATCATTATGCTGCCTTTAAGAGAAATTGCTTTATAAATTGTTTTAGACCCCTCTGATTAATAACAAAAATCAATGAGATTTTTATTTTGTGCTTGTAGATACTAAACTTTATTATATAATAAAGCTGCAAGTGTTTTAAAAGCCACAAATTGCTATAAATCAAGTCTTGAAAGAATCAACATCTTTAAAAATTGATGAAAGTTTCCTATTGTTGATAAATCTTGAAATAGTTTTGTTACTAGAGAAAAAAACAGAGAAAGTAGTAGAAAGTTGAGATGATCTTTAGAGTATTTATTGGGAATGATAAATAGTCCTTTCTTCCACATTTTTGCATGTACTGAGCATTATCACTCATGAAAATAGACACATTAGTGAATAACTTTAGGTGTTTTATGTGTGAACTTCATTATAAAATTTGTATTACTCTAAATTCACCATTTATTCAAAACTGAAATAAAAACTGCTTGAGTACAGTTAAAGAATTTGCCATGTCATTTGGTGAATCTGTCTGCAGACAACATATTTGTATTCATCAGTTTATAATTGTAGTTCTACACAGGACAAATTCCAAAATGACTTATAACCCCCCTGATGATTATATTTCTGAAAGCAGAGAAGATACATACCAATTATCTTAAAGGTTTTCCTTAGTATTTTAAGGATATTAAAGGATACTTAATCTTTTGGGATATTTAACATTTTAAGGTGTTACCAGTTTGATAATGAGTTACATATTCAGTGCCATGGAGCTATTTTCAGAAGCCAGTAGGACTGGCTGGATTAGAGCCTGCTGCACGCTCAATGTCCTGAACTGGATTCCTTTTGGAAGATAAACTAGAAGGTAACTCTCATGGACGCATCATTGTATGACCAGGTGGATTTTGGGACAAAAAAGCCCAACAACATTTGCATGTTTTAGTTTCTAATTTTAACACTTGGAATGGAGAAAAATAACTTATACTATTGAAACTAGATATTGGTAGTCCAAAGAGTATCACTGGAGCTCCAGCATGATTTTCCCTAGGAATAATTTGTGTCTTAATAATGTCAAAAATGCAACTGTGTCTGTCAGATCTTTGGAGCAGTTAAGTAGAGGTGATATTCTGTCTAAATCTGTGATGAGCTTATTGAAGATGATGGCTAAGCAATTTATGTATACAGTTCCACATTACAATAAACAATAATATTCAGTAAGATAATACTCATGTAATTATTTTATTTTTATCTTCATCAATCTAATCAAAATATCAGCAATTTAAAAATGCTTGACATTTTTTGTTTTAAGTACCATTGTCACAATAATTAATCTGTTTATTGTGTCATGTCTTACTGGCTTAAGACACATGAATAATAAATACAGAAGATTATTATTATTAAAAAAAAAGTCCCTCTATAAAACCTCACTTAACATTGCAGGAGAAAGCTCACCAAAATTCTGTGAAACATAAAGTGGGCCGGTATTGATTTATCTTTAACTATGTTACATATGTGCCTTATTTGTTGGCATTTAAAAATATTAATTTGGAGCTTTCTGAAAGGACAGCAAACATCTTCTGTTTTCTTTCAACCTAACAGTTTGTTGTTTACTTTCTGCATTCATTTAGCTGTAAGTACAAAGGAATTGTCACTCTGATGTGACATTTTGACTTCGGATGTTAGAAAAACAGCAAATTATGCCTGCCAAACATGCAGAACCTCTGCTGTCACAAGTTATGCATTGTCTTAAGACAGACTCTTCTAACTGCATTGGTTCCAATGGGAAATCTCACTGCAGAGGCAGCTGTATAAGAATCTAATATATAGATCATGGGTTATCTGCTTTTATTGCCCCTTTTACTCATGAGTCTTGCAAGCCAGACAGTTTGCAGGAAAGAGACCAAGAAAAGATTTGAAAAGATTGTATTGTTTTCCTAAATTACTCTTTGGCTATACTTAAGGGAATGCATCCTATCCTTAAGCAACTGGTTTGATGTCATTCCCTGAAGATTCTGCTAAAGTGGTTCCTGTGTGACATAACAGATAATAGCACTGGGGTTTTGAGATGTCTGTTCTTCTTACCCATAATTTAAGTAGTCTTAGGAGGAGAACAAATTATGCTTTTTTTTTTTTTTTTTGGTATTAGGGGAAGATCTTTTTAAAGGTGAATCACAAACAGCCCAGACACTCTATCTCAGATCATATCACCAGCAATTTATGTGTGCTCTTTCCCAACAATAATTCCCACTGTAGCAATTAACCCAGATAACCACCCTCCAGAATCAAAGCTGTGTTCTGTTGGCTCCATTTATCTGTTTTTTCCAGACTCTACAGATCCTTGGAGGAGAGAAAGAGACAAAGAGAGAGAATAATAGGGCTAGACTCTGAGGAGAAATCATCATTGTCCTTCAGAACCAGACGTTGGGTGAACAGAATAGTACAGCCTTTGCTGCTGAGTTTTCTACAGAACTATTCCACCTGTGCTCAGGTACAGGTCATCTGAGTGGGCTGTTGATCACACAGGTCTGTCACTGTTTTGAAGAAGTGATAATGCTGGGACAGAAGACACTGTAGACCTCTTTGACCTCAGATTTCTGGAATATCCCTTCCTTTGGGAATGGAACATGTTGCCTCCTTGGCCATGGGAGCAAAGTTCTTTTTTCCCAGAAGGGTCACGTTTCTTAATTTTCCTTCCTATGCATTTAGGGGAAAAGAAATTCTGATCCTTTCCCACAGATAATGACCAAGGGGTACTTAGGGAAGTGAAGTTAAGAAATTCTGGGAACTACTGGGGAGACACAGCAGCACTGTTACTGAATGAGGGACAGGTCCATTGAACTTACTGCCTCATCTGAAGAATGTTCCTATAAAAGGTTATAAGCAGCCTGTTCAAAACAGATCAAAGATGTGATTCAATGTATTGAATGTAATGCAATCCTCAGGCTGTCTGTGTTTTAAATATGATAACGAGGGTGTGAATGCTGCTATATTTGGCTCTGCAACAAAATCCTGCACATTAGTGAAAAAAAGATTTTATGGTCTTCTGCTAACAGAGAACTGTTGTTTTGCACATACGTTTGCTGGACTCCATGAAATTAATAAAAACTGCTCATCTTAAATGCCTCTCCAGACATTTTAAATCTACAGATCTTTCTGTGAGATAAAATATAACAAAAGCAGAACAAGGATAAAGGGTGGTCTTGCTTGTTAAAATGTTATGGAAGATTAAGCTGTGAAAATCCTCTCTGTGACCTTGCTTTATGAATAAAACACTGCTTGTTCCGCTGGTGGGTGAAATTAGAAAATGTAGAAGAAAGGAAAATGACAGCTATCGGTCCTTAGAAAGTTACTTCCCCATTGTAAGATCTGTGGGACAAATTGTAACGCATGCTAACCAAATGAGGACCATTTCAATTCTAATTATCACCGTCAATATGCAAATATTCTAAATAAAAATATTCCCACTGCAGTAAAGTATATATTTACTTTGGGGAGTAATAGACATCCCATTTTTAACATTTCTATCTCAAGTCCCTATATCACAGTTCTTCTGCTTACCATGTCTTTTAAAAATAGACTGATTTCTCCATGAGCATGTCAACGACACTGCTTCACTCAGCAAGGTGGCCATGTGATCTGTTTCCCTCCCTGGGAATCTCTGGCCTCCTTGGCACTGCTACTACTCCCTGTTCCCCATGAGGCAGTACACTGTGTTACCACTAGACCACACATCTAATTGGCATATGCTCATTTTGCTCTCAATCATATGGATTTTATGTCATTACAACATATTAGTGCTCTTAATATCTTCACCTTTCTAAATAGCTAAGCCGGTGCACTGTTCTGTGAATTTGTTTACAGCTTGCTTCCTTGATGGTAGTTGGATGTTCCCAAGAGTCAAATGAAAAGAAAGTTTGTTTAAATGTCATGGGCACCCCAGAGGCTGCCGCAATGCAGTGAAGAAACGTAAGGAAATGGTGTTAACATTTACATTAATTTCCATGCAGCTCCATTTATGATGAGGGAAGGTGACTTCATACGTGTATTTTAAGTGAAAGTGTTGAACAGATGTATTACAACCTCATTATATGGTATTCTAATAACCCTGGTGAGTAATTGTTTTTAAAGGGACAATCACTTTTTTTACTATTGTGTTACACACAAAATTAAGACAAGCCACAGAGGAATAAGCTGTATTTATAAAGTACTAACTAACGTAACATGAACAACTGCCAAAAACTAAGAAACCCCAAACTTCCTCAAAATACCCAAATCTTCAGCTTTCTTTCCTCTATACCAACAAAAGTGAATCAGAACAAACCAATGAAAGGACATTTCTTCTCAGACAATCTGTCTACTTCTTAATGTTTAAAATAATCTTTTATCAGAGACTATGCTCCTGTTTTATTAGCACTACCTACAATCTTGGAGTCTTAAAAATATCTAAGTGTTTCTATGTCTGTGTCATCTAAGCACTGTGCTTTACTAATAAATTTAATAGAGCTTCAAGCATGACATTTTTATTATAGCTACAGTAAAGCTCTCCCGCAGATTCTGGGGGTTAAAGCTAATTGATCTTCTGTCTAGAATTGTTCTTCAGATCTTTCCTTTGGAAAGGAAAGAATAGAAAGTTAGAAAGGAAAATGCTTGTAAATAGCTGGAAGATTCAATCGTAAGCTTGGGTAGATTCTATAAATATAATTTGCTGAGGACATTATAAATTTATGCTGCCTAATGTATAGTAGATCAGTCAGCAAGATATTTGTCTACATAGTCTATATCAATAATGATGTCATCATATGTGGTATCTAAAAGA
>NW_020955509.1:46654-48802 GCF_003031625.1 Empidonax traillii
AGGAAAATGCTTGTAAATAGCTGGAAGATTCAATCGTAAGCTTGGGTAGATTCTATAAATATAATTTGCTGAGGACATTATAAATTTATGCTGCCTAATGTATAGTAGATCAGTCAGCAAGATATTTGTCTACATAGTCTATATCAATAATGATGTCATCATATGTGGTATCTAAAAGATATCTGATACGCTTCCCATAGGAATTCAAGGAAAAGGCCTATCAACAGTGGAAGAAGAGAAAATAGGGTGGTGGGACTGAATCCTGAGGTGTTTCAGGCCAGATGTTACACAACCATGGCAGGGACTGAGCAATCCTTAAACTAGATTCATCTTATAAATGAAAACCTCTTTGCCCTTGGTATGTCCTCTAATACAAAATTGCAGAGTAAGAAGACAGTTTGGAACTATATAGAAGTCAACTTTACCAGTGAAGTATTTTATAATCCTTTATTCCTTTCTATTCCCACACCTGAAGGTGTTCAGGGGCCTCACAGGTTTTTTTTGTCTTTTAAATATTTCAACAGAGTAATAGAAAGATACTCATACAGAAAATTTCTTGCAGGTGCTGAGCCATGGATAAAATATATCTGTCTTTTTCATTAGGGCTTTTCATCAAACTTCATTCATCACAAATTTATTGTTCCAAATAATTATGGTTGCATCATTTGCAGCAGAAAGAAACAGATCTAAAACTCCACTGCACTTTTTTTAGGATTTTTTTACCAGTAATCAAGCCTTGGTGGCATGTAGATAGAGGCAAATATATTATTAGTTATAAGTCACCAAAAGAAATAGAGAATTTCTTATGGAAAATATGTCAACAGGCTGAAAAATAAATATGCTTCTCATTGAATTTTTGAAAAGAATTTTGCCTATAGAAAAATAATTCATTTGGAACATATTAACTTGATTTCTTAAATATTTTAAAACTATTTTATAGTAAAAAATTAAAATCTCCAGAGGGGAAAAAAGGGATCTAAGCCCTACTGAGATAAGACCATGCTTGATCTGGAGAATGTGCTTATCATAAAATCAACTGGATGGGAAAACACCTCCAAGATCATCCCAAGTCCAACCCTTGATCCAACACCATGGTTGTTACCAGACTATGGCACTAAGTGCCACATCCAGTCTCATCTTAAAATCCTCCAAGGATGGTGAATCCACAACCTCCCTGGGCAGCCCATTCCAATGCCTGATTACCCTCTCTGTAAAGAATTTCTTCCTAATATCAACCTAAACTTCCCCTGGCAGAGCTTGAGACCGTGATTTCTTGTCTTACTGATAACTTCATGGGAGAAGAGACCGACCCCCACCTGGCTACAACCTCCTTTCAGGGAGTTGTAGAGAGTGATGAGGTCACCCCTGAGCCTCCTCTTCTCCAGGCTAAACAACCCCAGCTCCCTCAGCCTCTCCTTGAGTCCCTTCACCAGCCTTGTTGCTCTTCTCTGGACCCGCTCCAGCACCTCCATGTCCTTCCTGAACTGAGGGGCCCAGAGTGGGACACAGCATTCTGGATGTGGCCTCACCAGCACTGAGTACAGGGGAAGGATCACTTCCCTGCTCCTGCTGGCCACACTATTCCTGATCCAGGTCAGGATGCCATTGGCTTTCTTGGCCACCTGGGCACACTGCTGGCTCATGTTCAGCCTCCTGTCGATCAGCACCCCCAGGTCCCTTTCTGCCTGGCTGCTCTCCAGCCACTCTGTGCCCAGCCTGGAGCGCTGCAGGGGGTTGTTGTGGCCAAAGTGCAAGACCTGGCCTTGGGCCTCCTTGAACCTCATCCCACTGGAATCAGACCATCTCTCAAGCCTGTCCAAGTCCCTCTGAATTGATGGATACTCGAGGTATCCATCAGTTTCAGTCTTGCAGTCAGCTGGAGAAGTCAACTGGAGGTTGTTTCATTGAAAAAATCCACTGGGTTGGCTGAATTCATGGCACACTGAGTCGGAAGGAGCTCTTTTTCTTGTCCCCAGAAAGAAAGCTTAGAAGTTTGGTAAGCACTTTCTACCTAATGCAAGAACAAGGAAATAACCTGTGTGTCTAAAAACTTAGTTGAAACTGGTATGAATCATATATAAACACAGTTACCTAAGTTAGCTAACATGCATTATGATCAGCAATTTCCTTTTTCTCCAGAAACTCTCA
>NW_020955509.1:52052-70420 GCF_003031625.1 Empidonax traillii
ATTCTGTGCCAAAAGATCAAATAAAGCTCTTCCAATTTTTTCACTTAATAGTAGATAGCTCTTTCCTTTTGAAATAGGGCGTTATGGACCATGGGACACCTGATTTTGGATCTCATTAAAAGCAGAAGAACTGAGCAGCTGCTCTGAAATAGGGAAAACAGTCTTTTCAATACGAGTCCAGGTGCCCAGCATCTGAAAGAAAGCTCTACAAAGTTTAATCCACCTTTTCCCAGGAAATACTCAGCTGTTCAAAGCATTAAGTCAATAAGAATCACCCAACAGTCCACAGCAACAACTAATGGGGTGCTATTAGATGGTGGCAAATGTGAGATGATATATTTTTTCATTACCCAGTTAATTTTTTTTTCCAGTGGGAAAAATACTGGGTTTGTGAGGAAATGTGTCTAGTTATGAATTTAAAGCCTAAACTCTTAGAATCATTTAACATGTGAAAGATGTCAGCTGTTTAAAAAACACCCTGATAAATGGCAGTATAACCAAGAGTGTGCAACAAGTAAAAGTGGAAATAACAGCTGCCTTTAAAAAAAGTGAGTGAAATGGGGAATTGGCAAATTCCTTTCAAATGACACACTCTAGTGAAAGGATAATTTCATCCTCACTTTAATTAGTCTAATCAAGATAATGGGTAGTTAATTGCTTAGAACTGGATGGTAGATTGGAGAAAAGCTGGTAAAAATTCTAAATAACTGTTTACCATTCAAGCAGTAGAATTTTTAGATCTCATTTTAGGCCTCTGGGATAAAAAAAACCCCACCCTACTCAAAGCAGTCCTTGATGTCCCAATTACATTTTAAAAGGGGAAAGTTTAATTGAAGTTAACAATTCTACATATAAGTGCATGTCTCTATATGTGTAAAGTGTGTTTTTTAATTTACAGAGACCTATCCATTAAAATACAGCTTTGGTCACAGTCCTACTATGATTATTATTCCCTCTTCTTGATTTTTAGAGTTTTAGAAAAATTTACAGTTCAAAATGCTTACAGTGAATAGAATTAATAACATTTTGAACTCCAAAATTTTCCTTATAGCAAATGCAATGAAATGAAAATTTAATACTTTGGAATACTTCAGAAATCATTTTCTTCTAAACATGATACAAATAGATGTGTTCTGAAAGAAAGCAGTTTTATTTCCCTTTTCCTGGAGAATATTTGACATATCTATTCAATTTCTAATACCTTCCAAACCATTGGCCTGTATGTCATGATGTGAGGCTGCATACCTTGTCACAGAAATACAGATCCTGCAGCTCAAAACTCATTGGAAACCTCAACCTTTGTGGAGACAAACAATCATCTACAAAGGGGCTTTACCTAGTGAATATAATTGTGTGATAGTCTTAAAATGTTTTTCCCTTCTTGTAAAACTTGATTACTTAAAACATCTGTGAAAAAGCTGGAAAAAAGGGAAAAACATCATTGTGTGGCTTTCCAAAATAATCAGAAAGAACAGCTGAAACAAGGATGAGAGACTGCTCACATTGCACAGATGTTTATTTTCCTTTGAAAACCATCAGTACTTTGTGGATTTCAGTAATAGGTAGATTGAAAGTCTAGCTCTGAAACATGTAAAACGGTATTGTTAACCAGCTCAGAAAATAGCTTTCTAAAAAAAATTCTTTTGAATTTTGTATGTTTACATTAAAATTTTAGTTTTATTCTATTGCAATTTATAAAGTTCTTTGTTTGTTTGTTTTTTGTTTTTGTGTTTTTTTCTTTGATATGCTTCTTGCTCTTGGAATAGCTGAAAGAGAAAATATAATGGTAAACTAAGGCCAAACCCAAAATTACTCTCTTGATATAACACCAGGAGTGATTTAGAGATAAGCAATTACGTCTTTCTAGTCTAACTGAGCACCACACAGCTAGATGGAATCAGGATATAGTTAAAGTAGTGTGGATGCCACAGTCTAAGTGTCTGGGTCCAGTTTATGTAACATAGTAAGTCCCTTTTAGACACTAAAAGGACAGGAGAACACTTTCTTCTGTGGATCCTGTCAGTGTGGTTGTTAATAGTATCTTAGTGCAGCTGAACAAAACTTGGATGGATGTGGTTAGGATCTGAGGAGTTTGTAATTCTCTTAATTGTCCTGAAAAATTTAGGGGTTTTCCAGCCTTTGTTTCATACTTGCATTTCAAATATTTATGGGGTCATGTTGTTGGAACAGTGATAATACACAACACAGTATTTGGAATGCCCTTAATGACATACTTTTTGACTTTTGTTCTGCCCTGAATTGGTCAGGCAGTTGAACTGGGTGATCCTTCGAGATTCTCGCCAGCTGAAATATTCTATTCTGTTCTAGTCTAGTCTAGTCTATCTATTTGATGACCAGGAGATTCCAACCTGTGGAACAAACCCCATTTTGTGTCCCTGAATTACTGCCTACTGATTAATGTGACATTTTGTCCATACAGTAAAACCTAATAACTGAGACTGTGCTGTGTCTGGGGAAAATAGCTGCTGGAGAGGTACTCAGGCATTAGGTTTTTGCATAGCTTAAGGTCTCTTAGTTTTGCTTTTTTTCCAGTCCTGATCTGTAAACACTCTATTCCAACCCGGGCTGAGAGGGCACACTGTTTTCTGTAGCTGATCACGGACACGCTTTAAAACACATTAGAAAAAAATGTTGGGTTTTTTTTTTTTTTTCAATCTAGCTGGCTTACCTGTCCCATTTACATTTCCTCTGTGTTAGAGCAATGAAGATATGGTGCACTATGAAAAAGAAATGGTTTAGGTCATCAAAAGGCTGGGAACTGCCCCAAAAAGTATGCATTGAAATACGGCCTTGAGGTTGTGAGGAAACGCTGCAGAGCCAGCACACCCAGGTTTCCTCACCCTCATAGTGACCCTTGCTCTCCAAGCCTGGTTTCCTTCTGAGAGTCAGGTTGAATGACAAGGACAAAGGGTCAACAGATCCACATTATCTCACCTTCCTCCCAGGGCGCTTCTGAACCTGGCAGCTGTGAAATGCTCCCATTTTCTGCCATTTACACATACCATGTAGACCAAGAAGTCCACAGTCATAGAGGAAATCTGTGATAGAAGTGGGAATAGACTGTAGGTTTTTCAGGTGAATAGTTTTTAACTGGTTGAGAAGTTCTTTGGCAGAAGGGAATGTGGAAGATCTGCAAGTGCAACATAGCCAGCTTTACATCATTGCCCAAGCCCATAGCTGTGCTCTGAATATCCCTGGCTGCCTGACTAATTTCTCTCAGAACAATCAGAATGCTCTGAATTGCTTTTTAGGAGCAGGCTGATTCTTGCTGCTCTGAGACTGAGGGTTTAATCTCTCAGTGATTTTTGTTGTACTTAAAGGCCAAACAGCCAACCTATTCCTTCTCTCTCACAGACTTATTTCTAAGAAGTTCTCAAAATTTCCTGTGTGTTTCACTTTTTTTAACTTGTATGCACTTATTTTTATTTATTATCTTTTCATCTGCATATTGTGGCTGTTACTTGTTATATGCACTACCACACATAAACATCCTTAACCTTTAGTATTGACAAAGTGTGAACAAACAGCGGGTATAATTCCTGACCAAAGTTTAACTAACTTGTTAGAAAAAACAAATATTCTGTGACAGTCTGTAATAATTATTTCAGTAAATCTTTAAATGCAGTCTCCCCATGTAAAAAGCTCTTTGGCAGCCATTCTCTGCTAACCTACTGCACATATAGGTATATATATACATATATATATATATATATATATAAATAGCTAGTCTTAGAAAGTAGATTTAATGAAAGAATACAAATTTATCTTCTTTAAGAAAATGCCATATGAGAACATAAATTGATCTGAAAGGGCTGTAACTCCCTTAAGGCACAATGCAAGCAGCTGGATCTGTGTCTGAACATCAGATTCCCATTTAGTAGCACAGAGACACAAAGTCTGTATGAGTAAACATTCCTATCAAAGATGAGATTATAGATTATAGTCCTCATAGATTATAGTCCTCAAAAGGATTTTCATTTTTAAAACTAGGAGAAAATACAGGTTTTTTATTTTTGTTAAGGTCCATGGTAGCTTCAAAATGTAGATTACCCTCTGCCACAGTCTGCCATCTCCATTTCTCTTCTTTCCAGTGACTAGATATACATTTTTATTGACAAAAAACAAACAAAGAAACAAACAAACAAAACAACAACAACAACAAAAAACACCCTAGAATAATTTCTAAAATGTGACAGTTTGTTTTGTTTAATTTTCTCTATGTATAATTACAGGAAATCAGTCCAAAACATTTTATAGAATAAAATGTAATGATAGCAGTAAGGAAGATAGGATGAACCAGGAGTTTGGGGAAGAAATATTTGGGAAAGCTATCAGAGAAAGAAAAAGGTGGGATGGGATTCTGAATGCAAAAAAGTGAGAAAGAACAAAAAGTGGAACTTAAATGTTCTGAGTTCCAGTCTCCCTCATAATCATATCTGGTTGTTTTGGACATAGGTTTTGTACAGTAGCATAGCGAACAAAAGATGATTTCCCTGATGGCAGCAGCTGGTAATTGTTCCTGGATGATGGGATGTGCTGCAGTTTCTACTACACTAACAACTTAAAACAACTATATTGCATCCACTGTTTCTGCTTTTTTAAAATTGCCATTTTTGATGCTAGGCATAATTAACACCATTTTCAATCCCATTTGCTTAACTTATTAAAACTTTTTCTTCCCCTTGTGGGGTTCTTTTTTTTTTTTTTACCTAAGTTTTTTCCCCTTAGCATCTTTATGTCTGCTTTCTTAATGCACTTGGAGCATATGCTTTAATTCTGTTTTCTTTTCTACAGCCACTTTCTTTGAGTCTAACTTCTACTGATATCGAGCAATTTTCAGACAATTGTGTGAGTGCACTTTTTTCCATTTATAAATCTGTATCTATGCAAATCAAGTATTTAGGTGCCACGGACTAGGTTCATACAAAGGACAATGAGAACCAAACACTGTACTACAAAATTTATTTTGAGGTGCCCAATATTCCCTAAAATTTGTGTTTGGTATCCATATTCACCTGTCCAGGAACCTTGAGTAGAGTTCATGTAACTCAAGCAGTTCACTGGAGAGCCTTTGAAGATAGTTGTGAGGAGGGAACAGCCAAACACTCTCAAAGGACAGAGTTCATTCTTGAGTATACAGAAGTACTTATACCACTTTTGAAATCACCCCTGTGAAATTCTTTTTGCCTAATGCAAAAATTTTTTTTTCTATCTTTTTTCCTTGAAAATAAATCAACCAATCAAATAAAAAGTCTCCCTGCAGCTAGGCTTGAGCATTCCCTTGATGTTGATTTTAAACAGATACCTAAATTCCAACTGTTAGAGAAGAAGGGGGAGCATAGAAGGAGGCTGGGATGAAAAACATTAAATATACTCAGCATGTTTGATGGTTCATACTGTAGATAAAGGTAACTTGGTTTTCAAACCTTGCTGAGCTTTAACCATGAGGTGTTTATCCAGCTGCTCAGCGATATCAGCAGTATAAAGCTATACTATCCATAGGACCAGTGGCAGAAATGTATGAATCATGTAGGTTTGCCTTGATAAAACTTTGGCAACCAGTGAATTTTTAGAATAGCTAATGAAACCTGAGTGGCTCAGTGGTTGGCAGCTGGAGCAGATGATCATTGTGGGTCCCTTCCAGCTGTAATAGTCTGTTCTAAAGGAGTAGTAGGGCTACAAAATTGTCTATTCACTGATAGTGGAGACCATGGACCAAATAAAATGGGCATTATAGAGTCTGACCTTATGTTTATCCGTTCCTTCAATATAACTTTTAAATTAGTTTCTGGGGATTGGACTCTTTTTTTTTTTCCTTTTTTTTCCTGGTTTTTCTTTGTATTTTTTTCTTTTCCCTAAAGCTGCAGTGCAGGGCTAGTTTCTAGTTAAGTAATAATGAAAGTCAAACTTTTTATGAACTACATTATGGGACAAACAGAACCCATTCTGCTCTTAAACGGTTCTGCTGGAAGTCTGATGACAATAATGGCTTTGCTATACTATGGATGAAAGAGCTTACATCCTTATGCTTTTTGTTTCTGGTAATTTGTTTTCTTTTCTAGCTAAACGATTTCTTCTAGAAAAGAAGCAAATCAGAGGGGTATTACAATATTCTCATTTCTTAGTTTCAAGTAATTGTTTGAAGTTAGATGCTAAGATCCTTTTTTTCTTTTCCTTAAGAGGTCCTTTAGGATGTGGAGCTTGATTTAAGACACCAGAGGTAAGTAGTTTCCCTATTCTCAATTTATAAATAAATGGCTTTGTAAATTGAACCTGGAAATAATAAGTTGTTTTGTGCCATTCAGCCCTGATTTTTCAGAATATGCCTCAGAAATCCCACAATCTAACAGTGCATATTTGCTGATATATCAGAGGCCCTCAGAGTCATACTTTGTCCTTCATGAAAGATGTAATGCCTGGTAAGTTAAAAAAAAAAAAAAAAAAAAAAAAAAAGACTGAAATTTGGATTTTCTTTACATGAAATACTGTAATAAAGAGCATCCCTATTTCTACATTAATTAACAGTCCAGAAAACTTGAGTATGGTGGTCTGCCTAAAGCCAGATCTGTTAAATTGCTATTCCTGCCATTCCAGTGGCTGTTGTCACAGCTCTTGGCCATGCAGAGGTTAGGGTTTGGCATAGGCCAAGGACCACTTGCAGTAAGCAGCTTGAATGTAACTATCTGTCTTGGGAGGAAAGAGAATTTTATGGGATGTATAGACCCAGTATACCAAGTGTGGGAAAATGATTGGGGATAAAATCTGAGAAAACCAGGAAATTGTATTCACATTCTAACAGAAGTTATAACAGTAACGAAATGGGTGAAACTGTTTGTTATGCCCTGCATGAAATGCAGTTATTACTCCCTGGGTAGGAGCATGCCTGACTTCACCCACACAACAAACATGTGCTGAGGGGGACTAAAAGGAGGTTGAGTGTGTTGGAGACACCATAGCCAGACTCTGTTGAAATCCTTGCAAGAAGGGGAACTCAGTGGTACCTTGTAGCTGATAAACCTCATAGCAGCTGTCAACCAAGGGAAAAACAGACACCTTGCTACTGAACCAGCAACCAGGGTACTATCACCAGCAATCTTTGAAACTTAACCTTTCACAATTTTCTATTATGTTAATAAACAGGGTTATTCTGTAAACTGTTAGTGTGAGTCCTTCAAGGGTGCTGGCAGTTGCCATCAGTGGGTAACATACTCCACCTGTGGAGGCCTGGGAGGAGATCACTCATTCTGTTGGCGTGTGTCCATGAATGAGTTAGTTGAACCAGTTTTTGACTCAGTGGAATTCTCAGTGAAGGGTCTCCATAATGGGATGTTGACAGACTGATCAGGCAAAAGGGTCTCGGCTTTCCTGGGGTGCTGACAAACTAATAAAATGCAAAGGGTTTGAGGAAACATCCCCATTTCATATGACACATGACATATGAGTTTCCTGTTCCACCTCATTTACAACTATTCTTCCTACCACCACCTGAATGCAAAGAGATTGCATTGAAATAATAAAACTCTTCTTGATAGTGAAATTCTCTTTAAGAGCATGCATGGACTAAGTCAAAGAAAGGCCAAAGCACAAAATTAACTACAACTACCAGGGCACACAAAAGATAATAAATAATGCTATGAGTGCCTTAGCAGTAAAAAGAAATAAAGAAAATGTTGTCTGCTGCTCAGCAATCCAGGAAAGCTCTCTGAAAAAACAAACAAACAAACAAACAAACAAACAAAAAACCCCACAACAAACCAAACCAAAAACAAACCAACAAAACTAATACATATTTTCATGTTCAAGTCTTCTCCAGTCTATGCAGTTGGACATTCTCAAGATATGTAACACAGTTATTCTCAACCACAAATATTTTCTATCAGACTAAAGAAAGATGGATTTAGATGCTTGGAAAAATTATGTTTTGCATGTGCTAAAAAAGATAAAATTGATTCAAAGGTTTCCAAAGTATGATTGAAACAGTCTCAGAGGCTGACTGATTATCACTCAAAGACTACAGGCCAGGTTCAAGAAAACTGGAAAAAGAACCTTTTTGCTTTAAGGAACAGCAAGAAAATTATAGTGCTGTCAATATAACTTAATTTATGAGAATAATTAAACTCCTTATTAGCACCCAGGAAGAAAAACAGCGTTATGAGTAAGAGCTAACAAGGAATATCAAGAAGAAATCAAATTAAACTTATTGCATTATCTTTTAAGTGAAGGTAACATCTTATATGTCTAGAGAAAAAAAGTAGATGCTTTATAAGTGATTTTTTTTTTAATGATGTCTTGGTAAGGGCTCTTCAAGAAATGGTATGCCAGAAATTTCTGACAAAACATTGAAATGAACCCGTATAGTCCCTGTTTAAGGCAACCACAGTTCTTCCTCCAGCAAACACATCCTTTACTTTTTGTGGGGGTTGTTTTGTTCTGGTTTTGGTAATAGTAGATGGTCAATGCAGAGTATTGTTGAAATGAGATATTAAAGATTAATCATGATTGTGGATGTCTAAGATTATTAGCTTGCTTTATAATGGTGTGCAAGAAATACATAATACAAATTTGTGCAACATTTTTGGATATTTCTCCTGAATTGTGAATACTGAAAGCTTTTTAAAGACAGGCATTCTTATTCTAGAAACCAAGGCTCAGGAAAAACCCCACCTTTTCCATGATCAAATATAAAGTGTTAGCATTAGTCCATCTAGTTGCCTAGTGGTATGTGAGTTTTGATGTAGAGGCACTCACATGGAGGTCTTGACCCCAGAATCTGATGAACATTAGGGTTTCAGTACCAACCTAAATTATCGTGGAGGAGGAGGTACTCCTGTAAATGTAACAAGTGATGCTGTAATGACATCAATACATGGTATCTACTTAGTAGCTAGTTGGAAAATGTTGAAGAATTTTTTTTCCAGAAGTTCATACTAATTTTCTCAGGAAGCCAGAGGTAAAAGGAGATTCACAGTCTTGGTTACTCAGAAATGTCCTCTTGGTAAAATAATAATCACATGAAAAAAAAAATTGAAACGTTGTGACACAATTTCTCATAAAAAGCCTTAGAATCAGGATTTTGAGTTAACCTTAATCCTATAAATCACAGTGCCCTTTTCCCTCTCAAGACTAACAGAAGACTAAACTGGTATATTTTTAGTTAATGTAATCTCTAGAGAATGTTATTAACCAGACACCTTGGATATGGAAACCCTAAATCCTTTTAAATGCTGATGGTCTGAGTAATAGACATCTTGTTATAGTTAAAGAGATGAAATTTTCCTCACTTTCCTTATGAAGTGAGTCTCATATGACAGTGTTGAAGGCTCAGTGTTGAACTCTAATCCTGTTTGGGATATCCCGTTTTGGATTACTGGGTCTGTAAAAGTTAGAAATGGCCTTAGTAAAAGCTCAAACAAGAGAATAACTAGGCTTTCTTTCTATCTTTACTGAAAACCACCCTTAGTAGTTCAATTGTCAAAATTTTTTAAATCAGCCGCTGGAATACTTCAGAAGTTGAGGATTTAGCTTTTCTTTAGTGTCATCTTCTTCAATTAGTAAAAAGTAATAAATAAGCATGTCAGGGGTGGACCAGAAGAGGCCTACAGAGAGTGGAGAGAGATGCAAAAAAGCTGCAAGGAAGACTCAGAAGAAAGGATCTATTTAGAAGAAAGGATCTATTTAGAAGACTTCTAGCACCTGTAGCTGCGCAGAACTGCTTGGGACCCAGCTACAAGGCTGCAGCCTTGCAGCCTCAGCAGATTCCCCTGTCTGCGCACCCAGGCCACTCCTTCCCTAGCTCTTCCTGCCCCTTGAGTGACCAGACATATTCCCTGCAGCCTATCTCCCCAAGTCCCCTTATCACTGAACCTCAGGGTTTGATGTTTCCTAGCAGAAACCCTCCTCTATTCCCGAAACTTCTGTACTCCCCTTTATATAAGCTGTCTTCTTGTTTTAATAAAGGCCATTTTGTGGGTCACATCTCGTGTGTGTCCTGTTCCCCATACAAAATGTACCACTGTTGCGGGACTGACCCCCACCTACGATATAAGCACTGTTCTTTTGAAGTACTCCTTTGATAGATCCATGTATATATTGATTTAAATGTATAAAAATAATTTCAAGCACGTATTTGATAAATATTTTAGATAAATATTTGATAAGTATTCCTGTAACTATAATTTTTATTGTAGTTGTGTCCATTCAGGTGCAAAAAATTCATAGAGTGTCATTGAATACTGTACAATCCAGGCATTAAATTTACATTTTAAAAACTAAGCATGAGTGAAATAAGTGTATTCAGCAATTTACGTCTGACTTTTATGGAAAAAATCAAATCTGAATCTCAGCATAAATAGATAAGACTTCTGACTAATGAGTGATGTTTTGACAACTTCTACTGTGGTCATCAGCAATATCATATATAGCATATACATATCAATTAATTGAAAAATTTTATTTCTGAACTCACTTCTGATGAGTCCAACATGTGCAATCCATTACTCAGGTGCAATCCTTTATGTGCCCAAATGCTGATATTTCTATCAGTTACCATAAGATAGCATTATAACTATAAAAAGTTGAAAATATTTTGTAGCTGGATTAAGGAGTGTGGGACGAAACTGAAGATTGCTTTTTGTCATCCACCTGTTTTTATAATACATTGCACAGCTCTTCAGGTGGGGCTGTACAGCACTGCTGTGCTAGCAGTGTTCTGTTCCTGATTACTCTTCTCTGATAAATTATCTGTCTTGAGATAAGTAACATATGATGAAACAGTATGTGAAGAGATAATTTTATGACAGTGAATGAAATAGTAATTTAAGGGTTTATATATATGACTGGAAAAAGGCTGAATAAGGAAAAGGCCTTTTGCTAAAAACCAAAAAACTCCTAAAGGAAAAATCTCATTTGAAACCAACCTACCAGCTTATGGTTATGTAATATGAAAGGATCCTAAACAAATATGGTGAAGATTGTGAAATTAAAGTTTCATGACAAGGAAGTCAATTGTTCCTTGCTTTTTTGACATTTGTTATATTAAGGTTCACCATATTTAATAAAAAAAAATCTTTTTAGATTTAATAAATTGATAAAGAAATGCAATAATTGTTCTAAGTGAACATTGGAAAAGCCACAATTCTCTTTAGGTAGTTAGAAAAACAATCAATGGTACATAGCTTATTGCCTTACCTTGACAATGTATTAATTTCTCAGCACCCTGTATAACATAGTAATTCAGATAATGTCTTTCAAATATTTCTCTGACATTTTAAAATTAAGCTGAAAAACAATCGGTTTTGTTGCCATTAAGCAAAGATGAAACAAATGTTTTAATTGATTACCTGCTTTGCTACAGAGGAATCAAAATTCTATCAATAAAGTCCAAAACTCTGGTCAAAAGTAAACATAAAATATGTAATTGATTGTTGGTCAGGTAGTCTTGTTTTGAAATTTAAATGATCTTTAAAGGTCTTCAAGATGAAAACCAAAATTAAAGCATGCAGTTGAGTAGAAAGAGTAACACAACACACTGTATTATGTTGTTCTGATTCACTAGACTAGCCTTGAAATTATGGGTTCAGATTTCAAGATTTTTATCTTAGTTGCATCTTTAACTGAATTCACATTGTATCTGATCCTCTGTGGTTTCATTCTGTATTCATAGTTTCTAATGCGTGAATAAGTCACAGACAACCTGAAATATTACATGGTAGTTTAATGGAAGTCCTTTTCCTGCTTTCCTGCTGAGTTTCTTTGTTTGCTATCCAAGCACAGGATAAGAACTGAAAAGCAGATATTGCAGATATTGTTATTTTCAGGCATCACTGTTAATTTAATTAGTGACCCTGTATAATTTCAGTATTGTTTAGCAATATTTTGGTTTGGTTTTTGTTGATTGGTTGGGGCCTTTTTTAAGGACAGCTTTGTCTCACAGTTTCTACTAAAACAAACCTAGTATTCTTGGTGAATGTATAAGAGTGACAAAAGAGAGAATAAACAAATGGAAGCAGCTAGTGATATTTGGATCCTACTTTATTTGAATCCCATCTGACACTTAATAAATTACTGTTTCTAAAAAATCTCTTCCTAGAATTGAGGAATATTCTGTAACTGCACCATCTCACAGGAAATTCTAATTTCTCTACCTAGGTTTCCAATATGACTAGATCTCTTCTAAACAACTTTTCCATCTTCAGTAATGATTAAAGATCTTTGCAGCTCTATATCAATTATAAATGTCACCAACATGCTGTTCATTCTTTACTGCAGGACTTCAAATGATAAATAAAACAAAATGCAATGTCCTCATACAAACTAGTTAGACTTTTTTCAGGTTTTAGTGCTATTTCTACTTGTATCCTTTTACCTGGGTTTCAAAATGCATGATACTGTTTTTAACTAAGAGAAATTGAATTAATCCTCAGTCACTGCAAAGTTTCTGTACCATACCATTGTAAGGAAATCTTCCACATAAAGAGCAGACTGCAAGAAATAAATGTGCAGATGGAAAGTTTGTATTTGAAGAATGTGAGTAGCACTTCACATTGCCATTCTGATGGTCACCACCAGATTTAGAAACTGTCTGCAGCATATTGTGTGCTTTTGGCTTTAGGAAAATCATGAAAACTGTAAACCCTGAAAACTCTATTCCTCTCACTTTCTTGATATATTTAATTGCATTAATATTTAATTCACAATCCATATTATGTGACTTTGACATGAATTGCTTCTTGATTTCACTTAAATAAAACCAGGTGTTCTTGAGTCTTCAGTTAATCATAGAGTACACCTTCTGTTCTCATGAAATTTTATCATTATGAAAAAAAAATTGTTATTCTTAAATAAGAAATAGTACAGAAATTTGAAAGAAAATACGTGAGACTTATGTTTTCATTTAGTGTGTTTTCAAAGCCATATTGCAGGTGTAAAAGGCAGGTAAGTATTCTGGCTTCTTTTAAATGATGGAGAGGCTGAGTTGTAAAAAGATTAGGACAAGTACTTAAGGCTTTCCAGGCAATTATTAAGAAAACCAGTATTATCTCTCTAAATGCTCTGGCTTTTAGTCCAGTCTTTTTCCACCTTGTTCACACCGCTCGTGAAGAGAATCAGATTAAGGTTAAGAGATTAATTAACAGAATTTTAAGTCTTCTATTATTTTCTCTCATGAAGTGCAAAGTCAAAATCACTCAACATGATCTACTGAATCATATTGAATCTAACTGCAGTTAAAACAGCATTAGCAATTACTACAGTATCTTCTTTTCTGAGTATTTCACATGGATTGGCATGGAATTTGTTTAGTAGGAGTCAAAATGACATGAGTTTGTTTTTTTTAGGATATAGTGGTTTTTCTTGAGGGTACATCTGCTAAAGATTTCACTGTGGCAATTATTATATTTCACAAGAAATGAGAGAACTTTTTAAACTACGCATGATTGTCCAAGTTTGAAAACCACTTTCCTGGAATAGAAACATTGAACATATTAGTAATATTTAACCACTTGAAGGAGATTCAAGGTGCCTTTTAAAAATTAATTTTGTCCAAAGCCACAAGATCTAAATATAAACACACATAAGTGTATAACTACATTGGGGTTTTAACATCCCCTGTATCATTTCTGTAATATCTTGGATTTTCCTAAGCTCTCTTTCCCAGCTTCTAGAACCAGGACAAGTGTGGATGTTCAAATGCAATATTCCCTTCTGTGTATGCTCTCAGTTCCTTTGGGGAGTCCTCCTACCTCAGCAGTGCCTGGTGATGTAAGTATTAATCTTAGGGTACAGAACTGTTAGGGGATACATGCTGAGAAAAGAAGCTAATTCAAGCATGGACACAGTTTTTTAGGTGCTACTTGGCTTTGGATTTGTACCTGATTAGACAGAATTCACCTCATTTCAAATCTGGGTTCTCTTTTTGCCACATCCAACAGGTAGGTAGCTTTCATTCTGTAATGTTTGTTTTAACCCCATTGCTTTGCTGCCCAGAATGTATTTACTGTGCAGGAATCTGGATATATTTTAGTGCAGAGAATTCATAAAGGATAAATCACACCAATGAATGTAATGGTTTTGTTTCTTGGTACTGTAATTCTCAGTCTCTGTTTTGGTATGAGTTGTAAGGTGGCTTAACCAGGTGTCATAGTGGAAAGAAACAGTCCTTTCAGGCAGGCAGGTGAGGGACACAGGGCAGGGCAGGGAATAGAGAAGGAGAAAGAACTGGTTTGAGTATATTTTATATCTCATAAAGGAATACAGACTTCTTTTCATGTAATGTGCAGCACCACTGTCTTAGTCTTGACACAACTGTTCACACAGTCATGTGCTGACTTTGCTTGGAGAACAGATGTGCCACAGCCTTTTGTTTTCTTAGCTCTATGATCTACTCAGTTTGTATGGAACTAGCAGTGGTGTGCCAGGAGTCAGCATTAGGTTTGATCTTTAGTTAATATATGTCGTACAGTTCTGAAATAAGTGGAAAAAACAATATGCTTTTAGCATTTGAATGTGCTAGAAATAGAGAAAATATTGCAAATACCAGATGCATTTGAGAAACAGCTTTGAGACTCCTTTATTAATTATCCACTACTGTTCAAGGCTTCTTCTGAATTTTAAGCAGTACAGAGTAGAATAAGTGTAATTTTTATTTATTATCCCACAAAGTAAGAGATTGTTACCTTAGAAAGATATAAGACAATTTAAAAATAAGTTCTTTTCCATTTCTAAGCTACTGGGAAATGTAGCAGCCACTAAAAAGTGGGCTGATCACTCATTGTCATAAACATGCAAAAATCAGATGACTGAGAAGCTCTTTGTGTTACACTTGTCCCTTTGCATTTATTCTCCTAGAAATAGTAGTGTCTCCTCAATGTCTTTGAAATGTCAGCCAACTTCAAGGCTCTCTCCTTTCTTGTCTAGGACCCATTGCTTTTCAGGTCACAAATGAAAATCTTGCATAACCCTTTAATTTCTCTCTTCCTACTCAAGTAATTATTATTACATCCAGAAAATTATATTAAAAAAAATTAAGGTCAGAAAGTCAAGCACTCAAATTAGAAAACATTAAAATTAAAGTTGCCCATGCAGCCTTCATTTGGCTCCCTTGGGCATATGCATTATAATGGTCTTTAATTACATCATCATAGAGTATTTTTTTACATGGGATCCCTGGCTCCATCAGTCAGAGATGGTACTTCCTTAATTAGAAGTATTCAGTACCTCATTCTCTTGTCCTTCTTCAGTATGTGGACATGCCTTATTGACTTCAAATTATTCAGACTGCACTCTTTAAGCAGAAATTATTGATTTTTCTGTGCTATTTTTAAAATGGAACTCATTAATATAATGTCAGGCATTACTTTATATTCATAAAATCCTCATAAGGTTAAGGGATTTTATTATCTCCATTTTACAGATGGGTAATGGCCATGCAGAGAAATTAAAACTAAATGTATTCACTAGACTTGGGTGCCCAGTTTGGGGTGTTTGTAACCTCTTATTCTTCAGTGTAATTCTGTACAAGCTCAGAATATGGAACCTGCTGAATTCCCTGTTTCTTCTAAAGAGATATGATTTTGACTTGGGATCTGTAGTGAAAAAACCTCAAAGATTAAAAATTAGCAAAGAAAAACGTTTTAAAAATCTTTACAAATTTTGTAATAAAACTTTTTCACAGGACTGCTAAGGAAAAGTCTAACACCTAATCCAGACCTGCAGTGCAGATACAGTTGCCTTATTTTTACTTCTGAAGCTCCTTCTTCCCTTTCATACATATTACAAAAAGTAAATAGATGGCTTAAAGATCTACATGAATATGCAATTTTATTACATAATCTGTAAAGATATTGTGAATAAGAGTGATTTTCTGAAGTGAAGAATGGGATATCAATTGACAACAGTAAATGCTTTAGTAGCAGATAGGAACAATGAGATTAAATTTTAGTTATGGACATTATCTCAATTTTTCTGTCACTTTAAAATTGATTTTCTGCAGATCTTGCTTGTATGCATGGTTGGGGCAGAAGGTTTTATTATATTTATATTTATTGGCTACATTAATATCAAATAACTATGTAATATATACATCTTGGACATATATTTAAACAAAGAACAGAAAAGCATTCCCTCATATCTTATAACCATCTCATCACTAGTACTGGAGTTTTTTAATCCCCAAAGCAGACCTCTGGCCTTTGAACCAACACAGCAGATGAAGTGCCAGCAGCTTCATCCTCTGAGTGTAACAATTCTTTGGCAGTCATGAACTATAAGTGTTGCTAGAAGGATCCACATATCTTCCCTACTGATGGAGGACACTGGAGTAGCAGGTTTCACTGGGGAATCTGGAGGGATTCTCACTGTAATTAGAAGGTTACAGCTATTACATACTGACTTTGCCCGTAGTCTAAATATCAGCTTTCTTCCCCTCAGTTCTTGCTCACCAGTTCCCTGCTCTTCTCCTTTCTCTTCCCTGAGATGTCTTGCCACAGATCCCATTTATCTTTGTGTTCCTTTCCATGACCAAGTTTTTGATTCTTTACATTTGAAGTGAGCAACATTTTCCATGGTGATTTTTACATGCCAGAGGACACTGTCAGCAGAGGCACATGACAGACCTTTTATTCCTTTGCTAGGTGTGGCATGTGAAAACTTGACAGAGTAATGTAGAGACAAATCCAAGAAACAAACCTTGTCAGTCACACTAATTGATGGGCTATCAAGAAACTGCATGCGAAGCAGGGCGTTGCATCCAATAAGGATGGAAACCTGAGGGTCCAAGATAGTGAGGGGGAAATCTCCGTGGGACTAGTCAAACTGATGAGGGAAAATGCAAGGGAAGGGAATGCACAGGAACAAAGGAAAAAAAGTGGGATAAAGGTGCTGGTCATGTACGCTGTCCAAGCATTATGCTTATTTGGGATTGGTCACTACGCTTATTTGACTAAGCCTGATCACCCCAGTCTGTTCCATCTTCTTGTTCAATCCTTTCCTAACTATTTCTCTGCCTAGTCTTACTATCTGTCTCATGTGTGAATGCTGCAAGGACTGGGTGGCAACTACTGGGGAGGGTAGCAGTGTGAACAGATTGGGGCTGGTGGATGCATGCTCAGCTTCACTATGAGTTGAACCTGCTGGGCAAGGAGAAAGTCCTGGGCCAGAGCTGCTAGGGGAGGTTTCTGTCTCCTTCATCCCTTCACAGAAAGGTTTTTGTTAGGCAGAAGTACTTCTGAAGATTAAACTGGGCAGCATGTCATTTTCAAGCATTATAGTCATAATCCAACCTGATGCTTGGTACAAATATAATGAAAAGTTTTTCTTCAATATGCAGGGCTAATGATCCTTTTTTTTTAATAGAGAAGCTTTCTGTGCTATTTATTTTCTAGGTTGCAATACCTATACATGATAATCTTTTTCAAAAAGTGTGATCATGAATAAGATGATGAGACAAAATGAATATGTGGTATTCTTCATCTTTTTTAAATAAGGCTTGGTTCAAATTCCTATTTAAGGTCATAATATGGCAGAAAATTTCCATTGTCCTTATCCAGGCATGGATGGAATCTGAATCTATAAATATCAGTTGTTTCAAGGCTGTGCTGGGTTATGCATAATGTTCTTTACTGTATACCACTACAGCAGAAAAAGATAGCAGAATTATTTCCTCATGAATATTGAAAACAATGGGTAAACCCTCTACCTCCTACATGTTTTCATATGTAGTGTTTTCCCCATTGTAACACTTGCTCAAAATATTGTCGTTTAATATCAAGTTGTTGCAGTTTGGGGTTTTTTTTATTATTTTTTTTTTCCAATAAGTAGTGAAAATGATCTCTGCAGTAACTGGTAGCTCAAGCACCAAGGTTGTTTGAGAAAATTGAATTGTGCTGAGGAGCAACCATGGTTATGAAATGTGCAGTGCATGTAAACAAACAGACAACGGTGTATATTCCCTCAGCAAAAGCTGCTTCCAGAGAGCAGAGAATGTCAGTAAGTAGATGTGGGAGGTGGCCACAGCAAATAGTTCAGCAAGAGGAGGAAAGCCAGATGTTGCAATGCTGTGACACTGCACTGAAGACCAACGTGTAATGTTAAAATAAGCAGTTTTCCTGTTCCAGCTGGCCATGCATAGCACAGTGTACAGGCGGAATATATAATGCTGTAGCATCTGCTTCTCCGTAAGGCTTTCATTTACTTTTTCAGACAGCTATAATCTCAAATCTTTTGTCTGATAATTCAGATGATGGCAGAAAAAAGGCTGCAGTGTTGTCACAATCTCTAAAAACATTCCTTTGGCTATGAAAGAGACCCCAGAAATTACATACAGTACACTGCAGTGAAAACATGAAAAACAG
>NW_020955509.1:70942-100106 GCF_003031625.1 Empidonax traillii
CCCCAGAAATTACATACAGTACACTGCAGTGAAAACATGAAAAACAGCTGCTTTCCTGCCTGCTGCACTCCAGTCATCTTCTTTTCTTGATGCAAGATGGAGAACAGGTGAAAAGGAGTAGTCCAAAAGGTAAAAATAAAGGTACTTCTTTTACTATTGGAGCAAATCACAAAAGAATGGACATTTTCAGAGCTAGTTTGTTGCTTTGTTCATACTTTTGCACTCTAAGGCATATAAATCTCTTAATGAGATGTGAACAAAAATTGGCTTGTACAGATTCTGTTTTGTCACAGAAACCTTGGGGTTTTTTTTCAAAATTGTGTTTCCTGGCCAATATTTAAAAGATCCTGACTTGTAGGTATACTCATTGACTATATAGGTATATGGTTGTTGTTTCGGAAAAAGATATTGTGATTTTTAATGTATTGACAGATAGTAGGGAAATTAAAAAATAAGGATGCAATTTAATACTGTTTTCATGCTTGCAGGTTTGACCCCAATGAATAAACAGTGAAGTTTATTTAGCTTTCTGTGGTTTCCAGCAGTCCTTCAAGGCTATGGCAGCTTAGTCTTTTTAATAATGTTACTTTGCCTTTGGATAAAAGCCTGCTACACACACTGATTCCACAAATGAATGTACAAATATTAAAAGGGGAAAATGGATTTATACCTGAATATTGGATTGGTTGAATTACATTACAGAATCAAATAAAATCACTTCTCAGGAATAGAGAATGCTAAATTCCATGCATAATTGTATATCCATTTTGAAAAGGTAAACCAGTTAGGTCACTGGCAGGTTCACTTGGAAGGAGATGCAAGGTTCCAGCCTCTTGGTAAACATATATGCCCTACTGAAAGGTACATGCCTTTTACTTCCTAGTGCCACATGTTTGTACAAACCAATGATCTCTCCATCTGCATTTCTCCTTCTTTAGATCTTTTGCATGCAATCTTTCCATCACCACCTTTTTCAGGGAATTCTTGCAACTTCTTCCACCATCTCCTTTGCTGACAATTTCCTCACTCTCTTCAGAGTACAACTTACTTCTTCCCTGCTTTGTGTGTAGTTCTTCCATTTCTACCCAAATGTTTGGTGGTTCTTTTTTTGGCAACTTTTTAAAGAACGCATGTTGTTGTGTTAATTCCACAAGGCTTCAGTTTTCCTGTAATCCTGATTCTTTTCACATAATTACTTATTTACTTTTTATCCTTAATTATTCTACCCAGGAATAAGCCTAAAAAGCACTGCAGTGTGATGCCTGAGCATGCAAAGCATGACTTCTGCCCTACTGTGAGGCAGGATACAGTGGTGAACTCCAGGGTCAAAAGCTCAGTAAACCAAGTATAGTTGAAAGAAGATAGTCATTCCTTCCTGCATAGAAAAGTCTAGGATTTCCTGTGAAGCAGTTGGAAAAAAAATAGAATGCAACATCAAAATAGCAAGTAACCCAAAGTAATTTTATTTCTCTTATCTTGCTAGTCAGTGTTTTTCAAAGTGGGTAATACTTGCTGTCAACAAAACAACAGTTCTTTTGCCAGAACAGTATTCCATTACATTTTTCCTGTCTTGAACAATGTGTTTACTTGTATCCTCTAGCTATCCTTTCTCATTTTGTCAGGCAGAGTAGAAAAACTGAAACCCCACAAAAAGAAAACAAAAAAACAAACAAACAAACAAACAAAAAACCCCACAAAGGTAAACCAGAAAAGAAGTTATTAACTCAGGCTAAGATTATTTTTTCACATTTTCAGCAGAAACATGTTACAAACTAAAAAAGAATTAATCTTGAAATGCAAAAGTATTATCCCACCTTCCACAATTTCTACAGTTCTGTTTCTCATTCCCTTTCAGAAACACATTTAGTTGTTATTGCTAAGACAATACTATAAAAACTGAAATAAGACTTGAAAAACATTAGACTATAGGCCAAGTGGAATAAAACTGATTGAAATCAGCTCAGAGGAGGAGAGGTTTCAAGTTTTGTTCATTCCAATAAGTCAATGTGTTTCAGCAGATGACTAGAGCTGTATAAAAGATGAGTAACTAGTCAGAAACATGAATGAATCCAAAAATAACCCTGTGGTTTCAGCAAAACTGTGGAACATAAAAGGGGGTGGAGGATGTTAAAGAGATGGAGGAGAAAGGGGTATTTGAGAGTCTGAAAGATTAATAATAAAAACACTTGAAAACAACCTTAGGAAATAAATGTTAACAACCTTAGGAAATAAATGTTATGCTTCTAAGACTTCAGTGCTTTACTAAATTTAACAGATGAACATTAGGGAAAAGGCTAAGCCCTCAGGAATCAGGAGAAAGTAGCACAACCTCTTTATCACAGGCTGGATAAGAAGGATTTTCTTTGCTACAATAAGTTTATTTTTCAGTCCTGATTCCTAAACCTCTTATAGGAAAATCAGAAAAAAAACCCCACAACCCTCTGAAACAATTTTCACCATCCTGGAAAAGACTTACAGGATAAGCAAAGAGGTGTTACCATTAGTAAAAGAAACATTTCTGTTATCAGCTATGTGAAAAATTTTCTCTGTGCCATGTGAACTGGACTCATTTACAGGCAGAGAAATGTAAGTCTTCTGAAGCTGAACAATTGAAAATGCAATAGTAGACTTCAGGTTTACCTATTTTTTCCAAGAAGATTTATGCATGCATACTCCATGCTAAGAGGGCAAAACAAGAAGATACCCTAGAAAAGATGAGTTTGCACTTGTATTAACTGTACTAAAAACATTTAGACTACAGGAGTGTAGTTTAGTGCCTGGTTTAGCCATGGAACTAGCTTAAACTGCTGTTGACTGCTTAACACCATAATATACTGCCCATCTCAATTCCCTTTGGTCTATGTAGGAGATGTGCTTTTTTATGAACAATTTTCCTAACATATGGTTATAATTATTTTCTGTAATTAAGTCAGTATATTTTTTATGAGTAATAAAATTTTTATATTCATGAGTAAAGCCTCTGAAAAAGTGCTAGAATTGGGGGTCTTATTTCATGAAAGTATAATGAATAATTATCTATTGTGGTCATCATTCTGAATTCAATCACTGTCTATTCCTGAAATAAGGCATTAACATTACAATTAAGGTAAGTACTCCATTTCATCTTATAACAGGAAGTCACTGTAAACTTATTTCAAAATTCTTAGAACTTCTGAATTTTCCTAGCTTAGTTGATGGATCTGGTCAGCTTAGATGTTTTGGTACTAATTTTTCTATAGTTTTTCACTCCCTGAGATATTTTCCACCTAAAGAATCCCAGCTGAACATCAGCAGAGACTTGAGCCTGACTTACAATTGTTCTTTGAAAGCAGGTGACCCTTGTCATTGGAACTTGTCCCATACTACCTCTTCTGAAGAAACTATGAAAGCATCAAGATCAGATTCTTACTCAGTACTGCTAGGCACTGCTCTGCTGGATTCAGTCTAACCAACCAAATTACTGATTTCCAGAGAACAGTAAGAATCTCCTGATGACCTGAAATTGTCAAGGACCCTGGCTCTGCATCTGGAGGGTAAATGAGAATAGGAGGGTAAGTTTTTCTCTGGATAGAGTAGCTTAATGTTGTAATCGTCAAGGAACTTAGTTGTTTTGCTTCACAATACTAAAGGATCTGACTTAGTGGTACATGAGGATATAGAAAAGTTAAGTTCTAGTCATTCCTGCACCCCATTCCCACTGTCAAATAAAATAAGGTAGCAAAAAACCTGCAGATATCTGTACATATGTGAGTCCATCTACAAGGCTTTTGTATCATGCAATCTATCTACAAAAAGTCGTGGACTTCCATTTGGTGAATTCCTTGAAGGTCCAGATTCCTTTTTCTAGGTTTTGCTTCTAACTCTTCTGCTGTTTGTCATTCCTCATAAACCTGTATTCTTCAGCTGCACTGTAAAATAATGAGACAATAATATAGGTGAGCAGTATGAGAAATGAAAAATCATGCAAATGCAGGAAATTCCCTTTGTATTGTCAAGAATCTGACGATACAAATAGAAAGATTGATCACCACAGACGAGAAATGATTGAGTGATTCTTTCAAATGAGATAGAATAAGTCTCAGGTCTTCTTCTCAAAAGACCATCAAAAGATGATAAAGGAAATTTCCAGCAAGGACAGTGGACTTTGTCATATTTGATTGCAAAAATGTAGGAAGACTTGCATTACTACTTCACTATCCCTGAAAATTGGTTCTTTTACTAGACTGTGTAAAGTCATTTTGGTAGAAGATGAGGTTGCTGCTTCAGTGCTCAAGCTGTGGTCTATAAGAAAAAAAGAGATGCACAGTGAAGTTACACAGAAGAAAAACAGCGCTTGACATTCATTATTTTCCTATTTATAGATGAAACATGTCCTAGTACATAGCAAATTATTATCTTCTGAGATGTAATTTATATCATATTGTCAGTGATTCTAACTTTAACCTGTGTTTATCATTATTTCTCATCTTCATTTATGTTGTTGCTATTGCTGTTTTCCTTCTCATTTGCTGTATCTTTTGATAAATTAGGTGACTGGCTCTTTGGGGTAGTAGTGATATTTTGCTAAACGCTCTCTGCTATAAATAAGCCCTGCTTTGTCTCAACCAAATGGTTGCTAACACTCAAAAGAAAAAACGGATAGCTTCAAAATTAACTGTGATCCCTGAAAGAGCTGAAACTAAAGGTCTCATCCCATATTTTTTGAAGATGTTTCCCTGTATATTTATTTCATGTGTAAAAGTGGTGCATTGGGGAACTCTTTTTGATCAAAATAAAAGGAATTTCACATGTTGCACCCTGTTTGTAGCAAGACATCCAAAGACATAAAATCCCCATAATTTTTATCAAGTTAGCTATTTCTTACCTAGATATCTCTACCTTCATTAATATTAGTATCTGATTTTACACTCCTTAAATGAGAAAAGCCCCCCTGGCTGAGACCTAATATATGTGCCAAGTGCCAAATATACTTGTCTGTCCCCCCTGCTTTTTTTCTTCACTGAAAACACCAGATTGTATTTACTCAGCTGAGTCTCTTATGCCAATGAACAGCGGGCGTTCTGACACCTTACCACAGGTCACTGGGGATCTACTTTCTTGAATGTATTTGAATATTCTGTTGGCTGATCAAAATCCTGATGTTGTCAGAAGTGAAATATGGATGTGCACGTTCTGCAGCTCTTAGTTATCATGGGATGTTTCACGTGAAATGAGAAGCAGAGCAGAGTTAGTCATGTGAGAATCTCTCTTGCTTTCTCTCTATGCTTCACTGCCCCTTGTCTCCATCCATGAAAGCTATACAGAGCCTTTGAACGCCCAGAGCAACGCGCTCAAATAATAAAAGATAAACTCTTAAATAAATATATGGAAACACTCAGCAAGTATGAAAACTTGTTTTCATAGAGCATAGGGGATAAATGGATAAATGTGATATACTGGATTTTAAAAAATTTTAGTATATAGACAAATACTGCTATCATTTTTTACTCACGATTTTTTATTTTTTAATAGAGGCAGCACAAAAGGTTTTAGAATTAAGTGTTTATTCTCCTGCTGTAAGGCACAGTATAAAAAATATCTACATGTCATTACAAAAGTAAATTTCACTTAGAGCTATCTTCTCTTTATTTTTTTGTCTATAAACTCAACTTCTGTTTGGCAGTTCAACATGCTGGAGAACTGAGTAGGTGAGGAATTGTCTAGGTCTGAGGGGTAGGAAAAGTTAGGAAATGCTTTTGCAGGAGATGTAAAGACAATTTGTATGAGAAAAAAGAAGGGAAGTTCAACTGAAAAACAAGAAAAGAGGGGATATACTCAAGGGTTATATTTGACCAATAATTTAAAATGGTTTGCTTTGTTTGCAGGTTATATTACTATTTTAATTAAAGTCAAGGTCTGGAAGATGGGTGTTTTGAGATAAAGACCTAAGTTTTGCTTGAAAAATAATGAAACAGAGTAGAAAAAAATCTGTTTGAAAATGTAAAATAGATACTTGACATTTTATAGTTTTCCACACCCTTTTTAGAACTACAACTGTCCATGTAGTTTATGTCTGTGACCACTTTTATATATGTACAGTTTAGCTTATCCAAGAATTTACATACTTTAGTTTTAGATATGAAGAAATTAATTAATTTTTTCCTGTACTTAATGTACTTGAATGAAATTTAAACCCAGTTATGCAGCTTCTGAAATTAGTAGGCCTAGATATACTTGTTTTCACACAGTCATAATGAAAAGCAAAGAATTTTCATATTGTGAATGAAATTCCACATTATGATTAATTGAAATATATTTCAATCACATCGACAACAAAATTTTCAAACAGTACCTGTTCAGTTTCATATTATTGACTGTTTTTAGTCATTATCTCAACTTAATTTAAAGTTTTCTGATGGATATTCTAAATTTTCACATATACTTTAGAATAAATTTGTAATTTCCAAGTAAGCATGGAGGATAATAAATATCAGGATTAAATAAAATGGTTTGGCTGTATTTGATTACATTATAAAGTTCAGTGGGTTTTGGTATTTTATCTTTTTGTGGTTTACATGTTTTCTTTTTTTTCAATTTATTGGCCTATTTAACTTCCCTTAGTACTTAGCAGATTCTATTCAAAATTCTAGAGCATAAATTTATTATTTTCCCATGATGTATCATATTTATAGCAAATATTGCATCTCACACTTCTTTTGCTACACATGCAGTCTGTGTTAATGGTGTCAGAGCCTGACAAGCTACTTCCTTCCTGTGAATTCATTTGTTTATTAAAAAACTGTTGACTGTCTGTTAATCAGTAGAAACCTCTGGGATAAATGTTACCAAACAATACAAAATATAAAATGAAGAAGGGAGAGGCTGAAGAAGATGCTCCAAAGAGATTTGAGTGTGATGTGAGGGAAACTCCAGATAACAAAGCAGTGCAACTGTGCCAGCTTTATAAATCTGTATTTTATATGTGAAGTACATCTTCTGGGCTTATTTTACTCAGGTAATTTGGTTTGTGTTATCTAATTTCTAGACATGAGCCTCTGGTATTCTCTTTAATTCCACATTATACAAAGACATTACAGGAGAAAATGTGTCCAAATTGCCAGTACTAGAAATTCACATCATACATCCATAAAATCCGATTTTATGACTCCACATCTTTCTGTTTATTATTGACTTGTCTTATATCCAATAACTATGTAACATACCTTGTCTATGAGGAGGTTTATAAGGCAGTGACCATGGCTTCTGCAATAGTTTCAGGAAAAGATTAATTGAATTTTCCTCTTTCATTGAAATAAATTCTTAGTAACTAATGATAACTTTAAGTGGTTTTTTTAATTTTCATATTCATTATAAATTTGAAACATACTTTTTATTGTTGAGTGTGGACGTCTTTTAAAAATGAAATAACCCACTTTGAGCATATTTTCTTTGAATTCTAATATTATTTATATCTTACAAACAACATGTTTATTTTATAAGATTATGTTACTCCTTTTGTTTTCTTCCTTTTCCCTACACTGCCCTCCCTCTTCCCAACAGACTGCCCATAATTGTACAACAATAATAAGAATAAACAAACAAACAAACGAGTGGAAAAGTCAAATGGCCTTATATAAACTTCTTTGGAACAATTTTCAAAGCTTTTTTTTCTGCTTTTTTAATTTGGAAGTGAGCCTTTTTCCCTCTTAATTTAATTCCATAAACTCTCAGTTGCACTAAAGGTTTGTCTTAATGGGTTTTTAAATATCCATTGTCAGGATGCCCTGTGGCAATCTGGTTGTGATTCTTAATGGCATCCAGCTGGACAGGAATGGCTGCATCAAGATGTACACCAAAAAGGAAAGAATATTTTTTTAGCTTTGAAGTAAAAACTAATTTCATGAGTGACTCTCATCTGCATTCCATTTTCTTTTGTGCAGGTTGTTGAAGGCTGTCTCTGGAAAAGCCATAGCCAAAGTAGATGTGCTGACTTGGAACTTGAGGACCTCAAAGAGATATATATAATGGAAAAAATGTCAGAGGGAAAAGAGAAAGGCCTTAAATTCTCCTTAAATTATAATTCCTATGAGAATTAACTCACCCTCCCTTTGGATTTTTTTTGATAAATCGACATGAGCAAGTAAAAATAGAGTTTTGAGACACCTCCTACCTTCTCTTCTCTGCTTCTGTGTTTTTCTGCTATTAGTGACACTCTCGCTCCTGTGTGAAATAGTTCTTTCACCCTGGTATTAGCAAGTTGATAGCATTACGGTTCTAAATAATGGCTTCCTTATGATTTAGGCATGGAAAGATTAGGAACAGAACATTTGGTTATATCAAGCTTTCAAACATCCTAGTGTAGTGAAAAGACAAAAGAAGAGTACTTTATCCTCCCTTTGAGAATATACAGTTAAACCCCCCCCCAACATTCTTATCTACAGAAACACAATTATGCCACCCACACTTTCTAGTTGTGGACAGATAAACAGTTTATTGGTTCATTAACTCAAATTAGCATTTTAGCCCAGGATTTTCCAGATTTCTAAATTGAAATAATTTAAATGTGGAATATGAACATGTCCCTATATTCAGAACAGAAGGAAAGGAATTAATGAGCAGACTGAATACTTTGTGAGGAGGTTTCCACATCCATACTGGACCATAAATTTGATGACTGTTTATAAAACATGATTAAGAATATGAGAGTCAGAGAGGCTGCTGTAACATGAAATTAATCCTCATTTCCACTTTTAATGGGGTTTGATAATTGATTATTGTTGTTTTGCTTTTCTGATGGTACAGATGAGACTTTGATCAGCTCAGATGAACAAATCATGATAAATATTGCTGTGTGGGCAGTAAAACTGTTACTTATATTGGTAAAAGTGCACATTTCATTTTTATCAAATGCACAGCTGCAAGCAATAGCCCCATCCTATACTGAGTGATAAAATAGATGTTAAAAGCAAAGAGATGATAATTATCAGGAATCTCTCCAGCTACACAAATAAAATATCATATTCAGATTTAACATGGAATATCCCTGGGAAAATTATGCATGAACATATTGTAAACTTATATCCTGTTCTTTTTTTTTGCAATAAGATTGGTAGACAGTAAGTTAACTTGGAAGTGCTGTATAGAAATGAATTAATTTTTTTTTAGTAGGTAATACTTAAAAATGCAGATGAAACGGCAAGTTGTCACTGTTTCTTTTGTTGACCTCTGTGCCTGTTACTCTGGGCCTAGTTTTTCACATGCTGAAAATATTTTGGGGTGTGATTTTAAAAACACTTGCAGAATTAAGCACCTGTTCTATGAAACAGAGAAAAAAGCACCAAAAGCCATCTTGCTGTTTTAACCTCCCACCCAATGAGTGCAGAAAGAAAGATTTTGAAAACTTTTCCTTTTTAGATTTTTGCAAGTCATTAGACCATCAAATACATTTTTATTTCTCATCTTGGTTTTCATGGTTTTTGTTGCTATTACCTGATTTCATTTTGATTTTCATTCAAATTTAAGGGCATTTTTCCTTTCCATGCACCCAATAGTGTTTTGATCAGTAGTTAGTATCATCTTAAAACATCTCCATTTATTTTTTCTTCCACTTTTTTGACACAGAAAGTAAATTTCCCTTCTCCATTCTGGTGTTTTTTCACCTTTTCATTCGCAAGCTACACTGAATAAACTACTTTGACTTTCAAATGTCACGCTCTCGTATTCTCTCCTGCTTATTCATTTGCTTGGGACAGCTTTGAGATCAGTACATTCTGCTAAGGACCAAAGGCAAATTTGAACATATGGTAACACTCCTAAACTATGCAGATAATTCACTAACCTACTGTTTCTACTAACAATCACTTGTTTTTCTCATTTATTTCTATTATATACACTTGTTAAGAAGCATCAGTTTCCAAATGCGTCGGAACGTGAAGCAATTTACATCATTTTCTCAGGAGTAAAAACATGCAGTTCATTGTCCTTTATTGAAATCTAGAGTAAATTTTTCTCTCTGTTTATCCAGTGTTTTAACATGAGCTTAAAAACTTAAAGCTTAAAAATAGAGAAGGTTATTGAACAATTAACATGAATTGTGGGTTTTATTCAGTGGGTCATAAAAACCTAAACAAGGATATGCAGCTTGAACATTTAATGTTTCCCCATAGAAATGGACTCAATATTGTATTGAGGGTTTATTTTAAATAATCATCAAATTTTTTTTTCTTTCTCTCCTCTTGGAAAACCTGAATCTTCCAAAATCAGAAATGTTTACAGTCTGTTAAATTAAAAAAAAAAAAAAAAATTGAAGAAAAAACACCTTTGTTTCAGAGTAAATTTTTTATAGTAAGACAGCTGTGACTTTCTATATGACTGCAAATATTTTCCATAAAACAAAAATACGTTTTAGTCATAGACCTCTGATCAAACACAGACTGTGATGTTGGAAAAAAAAAGACTTCGAAGTAAAGAATAACAATACAAAACTCACATTTAATAAAAGACTTCCTTGATTTGGAGAGTGAACAAATTGAATTTATGATAAACAACTCACTGTGTAAAGGGAAGAAATGATTTCTCAGAAAATATGTTTAGAATTTAAAATAATGACACAGGTAAAAGCTCACTGTATTTTCCATTGCTGCAGTATTAAAAAAACTACCATTACACTAAGTGACAGCCATTTCTCTTTTAGGTAGCATGCATGTTAGGTGGTGAGTAAATTAATGTTTATTACTTTACTTGCTATATTATATATGATTTTGTGCTTGTCGTGGACACTGCCAGTAAAGAAAGGGTACAAAACACAATGGTCCTGTATATAAATAGCCTACTGCTCCAGCTGATAATGGCAAATAACATATTGATAGACACACAGGTTCTCAGCATATTTATTAAAATGAATACCTTATAATTAAATTTAATGGGCATGCCATTTTCAGTCTTTAGATAGTGACATTGCAGAGAGTAAGATGAAGTACATAAGAAATGTACACTTTCTATAAATTATGTTCCCAAGACTGCTTTTTGGAAGAGGCATAGTAGAAAATAAAGATGAAGAGATCTTAGTCATGATGAATTATTCATGTTGTAACAACAGGACAATATTTATTCTCAGTAATGCACTTGTACCTCTGGAGAGCTGAAATGCATCAAAGCTTATTTATTGTTGACTTATGATCACAAAAATAAGAAATATTCTATTGTTGTAATTTTGGAAATGATCAAAATTTCATCTTAGAAGATGAAGCTTTGTTTTTTTTTTTCATAAGGAATTCCACTGAAAAAATCAAGTTCATGACGAAACAAAATAGTAAACATGACCTACTTCTGATTGTAGGTATTAAAATTAAGTTTCTCTGTTCTTAATAAAAATATATAACATGTTCTACTTCTCTGAGTAAGAAAAAAACATATATTTGTGTTTGGCTTATTTGTTTGTTTTTTTTTTCATTCCATGTGTACTAGAAATAAATACTGTTTTACTACTGAAACTTCTGTGAAGTCTGGCAGTTTTATGAAATCAGGCCTGCTAAAGGGCAAAGTTGCTAATGATAATTGAATCAGAGCTGTTGGATTAAGAGCTGTGATCATGAGAAAAAAATAACTATGCAGGTTTTGTGCTGCTGTAGTGAATTTCAGGGTCTGTGGTTACCTTCCTTGGCTGGTGACAAGGGACATTTCATGGAGAGTGGCCTTCAGAGGGGCTGCCTGCTGTTTGCACTGACCAAAGGTAGAGTTTCCTCTAGTTGCAGAGGAGTAGGCTGATACCAGGAGTCTGCAATCCATACAGCCCGCTCCCCATCTTTCCTCATGAAATCTCCCTTCTGGACTGTCACCTGCACTGTCCTTTGTGAGATGTCACATTTCAGTTGGGTACGCAATTTGCTTATAGCTCTAAATAGAGGTGTCTAAACACCAAGATTAGGGGTTTGTAGTTGATTTATTCACCTCACCCCATCAAGATATATCCTATGGTAGATCAAGTGTGCAGAGAGTCTTGACACCCCAGAAAAGTGAAAGTTCTTAGCAGAAACTTGAAGTAGAAAAATGTCTTTCATATGTGTGAATAACTTGGCATGATTGACATAACAAGGAGAATTGATTGATTGCTGTATTTAAATTCAAACAAGGTTTGTTTGAGAAACAAACTCCACGAGAAAGGGAGAGAACTAAACAAAATATTATAAGATATATAGGAGGTGATAGAGAGATGATTTGGGACAACCAACATGGCTTCACCAAGGGCAAGTCCTGTCTGATTGAGTAACCTTCTGTGATGAGGCGACTATATCAGTGGACAAGGGAAGGGTTTCAGATGTCATTTATCTGGATTCCTGTAAAGTCTTTGACATGGAGAGATGGATTTGATGAATGGACTGTTAGATGGATGAAAAAGTGGTTGGATGGTTGCATCCAGAGGGCTGTGTTCAATGGCTCAGGATCCCAATGGACATCAGTGACAAGTGGTGCCCCTCAGTGTTCTGTATGTTATTGTATATAATCATTAATGGTAAATATGAAGGGATCGAGGGCACCCTCAGCAAATTTGCTCATGACACTAAGCTGAGTCATTCAGTTGACACACCTGAAGGATGGGATGCCATACAGAGGGATCTGGTCAAGCTCAAGAAGAGGGCCCATGGGAACCTCATGATGTTTAATAAGACCAAGTGCAAGATGACCTGAGTTGGGGCAAATCTTGGTATCAATCCAGGCTGGAGGATGAGCAGATTGAGAGCAGCTCTGCCGAGAAGGACGTGAAGATGCTGGCGGGTGAGAGGCTGGACATGAGCTGCAATGTGCACTTGCAGCCCAGAAACTCAATGTGTCCTGGGCTACATGAAAAGCATCATGGGCAGCAGGCTGAGCGAGGCCGTTCTGGTCCCCTACTCTGCTCTGGTGACACCCCACCTGGAGTCCACTTCTGGTGTCCCCAACTCAAGAAGGATATGAACCTGTCCAGAGCAAGGTCTCCAAGTTGGTTAGAAGGATGGAGCACCTCTCCTATGAGGAAAGGCTGAGAGAATTGGGATTGTTCAGCCTACAAAAGAGAAGGCTTCAGGGTGACCTAAATGCAGCCTTCCAGTACCTGAAGGGAGCCTAAAAGAAAGGCAGAGAACTTTTTACAGGAGCGCATACTGACAGGGCAAGGCAGAATGGATTCAAATTGACAGAAAGTTTAGATTAGATGTTAGTAAGAAATTCTTTACTGTGAAGGTGGTGAGGCACTGGAAAAGGTTATGGAGAGAAGTTATGGATGCCCTATCCCTGTAGATGTTCTAGGCCAGGCTGAATAACCAATCTAATGAAAGGTTTTCCTGCCAAGAGCAAGGGAATTGGAACTAGATGATCTTTAAGGTCCCTTCCAACCCAAACCATTCTGTGATTCTTTGAATAGTTATTAGTTGGTCATGAATAAAAATAACTAAATTAGCACATCCTTAATGTCTTGCTAAAGCCTCCGTTCAAGTAAAAGCTGGAAATAGGGGAATTTATAAGAGATACAAGAAAATTGATTTTTTCATGGGAAATACAGAAAAAAAAAGTCAAACAGTAAGAGGTTTCTAAGACAAGGATCAATAGTTTTATAAAGGCAATTTTGTGACATGGGTGTCTGATGTGATCAAATAATTCAGGAAATCCATTTCTGTTCAAGATGCTTCAGTTCCTCTGTGCTCCATACTGCAAGGTTGAATGAGTTAACCTCCACCCTGGATTTAGGAGTGAAGAAACAATTTTCCAAGGCAGTGTAAAGTCCTAGAACTGGAAATAAGGATTTAGAGTTAGAAGGAAGCTGGTAGATATAAGAAATGAAATTCCCAGAGGGGAAGTGTGGACTTCAGTTCTTCATGGATGCAACAAAATTGTATCTGACAATAAGATCCCCCAAAACTGAAAACTGTTTAGCTGAGGACTTCTAAGGAATTTCAGTTTGTATCTGAGGTTTCTTTAAAAAAAAGGTCTGTGAAAAGCTTCTTAAAGCAACCCAAGATGTGTGGTATTTCATTATCTATGACATTTATGAACTAGGCCTTTGGCTCAGCAACGTACACTTTCAAGACTTCAAGCACACACCTTTCTTCAAGGCATATGGGCAAGACTTTGCAGCATAAGAACGTGTCAAACACTAAATAATAATGATTAAAATACTATAAAATTGAAATTAGCATGTTGAAGAGATTAAATTGATACACATTTACTCACTAGAAATCCGACACTGAAAGACTTTCTTGTATTGTTTGGTACTTTTTTTTTTTTTTCAGTTAATCTTCTGAACTGACAAGACTAAAGTAAACTGTTAAAAGGCTTTGGTGAAATTTGACTAGCACGTGGCTTGGAAGTTGTCATGGGACGTAAGCAGCAAAATCATTATCAAATCGGCATTGAAATCATGACACAGAAAATGTTAAGTTTGCAAATTCTTGGAATTATATTTGTTCATAACTTACAACAAGCTGGTGATGATACCACCAGGAATTCTGAGTCCTTAATTAAAAAAAAAAAAAATTCTAATGTTTCTGCTTCATCTTTATCACCAATAAAGCCCTGATTTAAGGAAAATTGCTCTATGAAAATTAAATCTTCACAGTAATTTCAAAATTAATGCAGAAGAACTTTTCTATTATGAATAATATGTGGAAATCATATGCACTGGCCATGTAATAGAAGACCAAGTGCAATAATTTTTAAGGTGTTCAGCATATATAAATTTCTTTAAAATCTGGGAAAAAAAAAAAGGGACAATCACATAAAAATTCAGTTAAGGTATGTTTTCTCTCAGAATTTGAATGAAACATAATTGGTTGATTTGATTTTTATATTATTATTATTATTATTATTATTATTATTATTATTTAGACAATACCCAAGACACCACTGAACACTGTCCAAGAGAACAGGAGAAGATGAAATGTAATTTAATGTTGTACTCAAGGGAGTTCTTAATGGACTGGAAGGACACTGGAAATTTTGTCAAAAATTAATAAATTAACTTAAGAGTAGAGACTGGAAATATTTTAACATATACCTTCACACACACAGAAATGGTGTTGAAAGGATAGAGGAATCTATTATGTTCTATACTTATGATAGCATTAAGATTAGAATATTTAAGAACTACTGCTTAAGTGCACTATCTCACTGATTAAATTAGATCAAGAAGAATGACAGATGTAAGAATACAATTGCAAGAAAGCAACTGATGTGTCCAAACCCATAGGCAAACCCGAAAAACAAAAGTTAATCAGCTTTATTAAAAAAAAAAAAAAAAAAAAGATTAGAAAGAAAGATGGGAAAGGATGCATGTAATGATGGCATATATTATTAAGAAATAAGCATTGTTTCTTTGCATATCAGTACCAAGAATGTAAGTCATGTGGGCTTGTATCCTAAGGATATCTCAAATTAATTAAATGAAGAAAGCAATGTGGTATAACTTCTGCATCTGAATGAGGCTGAAGTAAATAATGCAAATGTTGCTCTTATACACAAAATACAAAGAACACCTTTTCTAAAGAAGAACATAAATAACTACAACATCACCATCTCATGCCCCCACATGTGAGTTCATCCCTGGCCTACTTGTGTTCTGAAAACTTCTGAGCTTAGTGATCAGAAGACTCTCAGATTTGAAATCTTGAGGGCTTTAACATTAGGAAAACATTTATGTGGGTCATAGAAAAGGTATGTGGTAGATAAGAAGTGTTTATCACATGGACTAAAGACTCTGAAAATACATTATTCTTAGAACGAGGGATGTTTGAAAAAGAGAAAAAGAATTTAGAAACCTAAGGAACAATGATTTTTTTTTCCTATGCAAAACAACTTTTGTTTGAAAAATCACACAGAGGGAAATTATTATCTTCTTAGCACAAAATTAGCAGTGATGTAGTAACCTTTGTTTTTGTCCACAATCTCACTTTTGCAACATAGCATTCTCACAATAGCTTTCATTGTTGTTGGTATTTTTGAGGCTGGTGTTGTCTCCCTGAAGCTCACATATTTCTGTGACCCATGGAACTTGGGCACGCAGTTGAAATGAGTGTCAAAATGCTTTTGATTAAGGGTTCTAGAAAACATGAATCTCAATTGTGCTTACACTTTACTGTGTGGATTGTTCTCTCCCTGTGCTGATAAATTTTAGTTTATTAACTAAGAAAAAATATTAATGAGAATAGGAATATCAGCATTCCTTTACTTGAATTCTCAGAGTCTCAACCAGTTTCAGAAATTTTTAACCAATTAGGATGAACAAAAATAATGGTTTTCTTGAAAGATGAATCTCAAGGAAAACCCTGTAGATAGGTAGTTTCCTGCGATTCTAAATCAAGTTCTGTATTTTGGCTTTTCAAACCTTTTTAAAGAATAACTAGCAATTATAGAAATCACAGTATGCAGATTAGATGAAAATTTGCACCCCTAATCTAGATGTTCTTCCAACAGTCGAAAAAATAACAAAATATTCCTTTAGTAAATTAGCCAAATATTTTAAATTGTGTGAAATTTCATATTTATATTTTGGTTGCTTTCCTGATTGTTTCTGCATGTTTTCTGTGGTTCTACTGGATTTCAAAGACCAGTGAATAAAATTGTGAAAAGCTATTGAATTTTTTTTTTTTTTCACAGCTGGCATTTGGAGAATTTCAAAGCACAACGTGATTATCTAATAAGTTTCACATTACTATTGTCATACATGATTTCTGAGAGTCACAGTCTCTTCTTAAATGTCTTACTTACCCATGTTTCTTGAAGAGTTTTACAGAAATTAATCTTCCGGTGGAATATCCAAAACTGCCTTTGAATGCCTAACTTAAAATGAGAGGCAGCTGTTCTACTAAAAGAAATACTTCAAACTTTATGTCTTCTGGGGACATGGAATATTTAGGGCATACTTGAGTATTTACCAAGCCCGATTTTTGAGAAATACCTAGTAATTATTTTTTGTGATGGGACTTCTTTATATTTTGTACTAAAAAAATCCTCCCAAAACAGAACTACCAAACAAAAAACAAACAAACAAAAAAACCTCAACCCAAATCAAAAACCAACTGGGTTATTTATTTATACATTTAAGATGTGACTGCCATTGAATCATGAAATTTAAATTGCATGTAGTAATGCAGTTAGAATAAATTTGATTATCCTACCACAGAATCTTCAGATAGAGTGATTAGTCCAAACACTACCTGATGGGTGCCTTTATGACCAAATTCTATCTGTAGTGGCTGCTGAAATTTGGGGAGGGAGGGCAAGAAGACTAATATTGAACCACTCTGTAGCAACAGAGTCATAGGTGGTAAGAGGAGCAGGGGACACAGAAATCAAAGAAAATGAAATTGCAAAATTTCTGTTGCATGTGAAAACACCATGAAGACCAGTCATACCATTATGGAAAGTACTAATTGTGTAGTGGGACAGGGTTTCTGGGAAAAAAAATTGAAAAGCAAATTATGATGCTCTGGTTTGTGTGAAACTCCTCTGCCACGGTAAAATCACTACAGAAGGATATTTAATAATAGGTGTTATTTAAAGAAGCTCATTAGCACCTTTGTAAAGTGCAACATCACCAGCATTGTAACTTTGCATGCAGGAGAGCTATCATAGGGAAAAGAAGTCATATTCGTTGCAAAGTTAATATTTGGAAAGTTCTCTAAGTAGTTTGAACTGAATTCGATATTATGCAACTTATATTTTCAATTGAAAATGAGGAGTTAGAGGTGATAGGGATTTATATTGCTTAGAAGGGATTTATCATCTGAATAAACTAAAGGTTATGAGGTTTTTGAAAGCATATAGCGAAAGTTCATGTGGGCAACTCTGTGAGAATAAGAGCCAGTGGTCTCTTGAGTGAGTCTTACATTTCAGCCAGATACCTTTTTTTTCCCAGTTACCAGTCTGTAATATACACTGTCACTGTATCCAGTCTACTATCAAATTAAATTAACAAGGGGCTTTAATTTGGTATTATGGTCTGTCTTTCAAAGGACACTTAACACAAACTTAACCATTTGGGTTTCTTCATACCATAGTGAATTTAAAGCAAAGAAATTGCTCAGAAAATTTGAAAAATATCCAGCTATGTAATTCTTAGCAATTTTGCTTCCATATGTTATTACTTATGCTGTTTTATTAAATAGATTATTTTTACTGAAACATTTCTTCTAGGATTAAAAGAGGAGAGAAGACCTGGGTCCCTTTGTGAGCAATTTTATTCACTGTATACAGCTGAAATTTAATTTTGTCTTGCAGCTTGAGAGATCTCTGTCAAGAAGCATTTGATTAGCCAGTTATTGCACAAATACTAACAAAATGTAGTCTCTGCTATCTTATTGCACAAATTAAATCACAGGATTACCATTAATCAGTTGAAAAAGAGCAGTTTGAATATGAAACTTCTGTTCTTTGCAGCTGAGTTTACCTGAAAAGTCATGTAAGGTAAGGGTTTTGTGGGTTTTTCTGCTCACATTCATGAACTCCTCTTAGCTATGTAGCTTTTCTCTAGTAAATTTTTGTTAAATATTTCTTTATGGCAGAGATTATATGTTTGTAGTGTAGTTAGTATAATAGAATCCTACTCTTGATGGAGCCTAGATATTGGTGGTTGTCAAGATAGAAAGTTTACAATGCAGTTTTTATATTCTATTTCACAAGCACAATGAGAATTTACATCATCTCAGAATTAACAGACACAAGTGCTAGAAACTGAAAAGATGCCCTACAGAATAAGAAGTTTTATATATATATATATAAACTAAAAAAAAGAAAACCCAAAACAAAAACAAGCTGTTCTGACGTGGTGTCAGAATCTTCTCTGTGAAATTAAAAGGTAATGAAATGACTGAACTGCGAAGAGAAATCTCAAGAAAAGAAAAAGTATTATTAAACTTAAGCTGTTCATGGTGCTGTATGTTATGCTGATAAAGTTTGTGGGTTTTTTCAGTGTAAGCACCTTGGGCAAAGAAAACCAGCCTATGTGAATCTAAGAAGTGCCAATCGATGCAAATTAAATTGCAGCTTTTTTTAATTTTCAAGTATCTGGGTTAGTTATATCCATGGCTTATAACAGGGACGAGGAGGAGCGATGCTCTATCTCAGCACAGTATGGAAATCTGTTCCTTGGCCATTACATCTGAGTCAGTCAAGACCAATTAACTAATCGAATACACTGCATATTTCTTGATTAGATGATCTCAAGTGTGATACCAAAATTCCAATACGTGCATTGTTGTTTCTACCTCTTCTATCGATTATTTTACATTTACTTAAAACTCTATTTAAAACAAAAGTACATAAAATGCACAAAGTCAGAGAAGAGTTAGGTAAAAACTTAGTTTTCATTAAATCTTCCTTAAAAGGGGGGATATTATTTTGTCTGAACAGACTAAGGCAAGAAATGTTAAATAGGGATGAGTGATGCAATGCTTGGACATTATCTGTGAACTACTCTTATATAGCCACAGAATCATAGAATACTCTGAGTTGGAAGGGACCTACTAGGATCATTGAGTCCAGTTCCTGGCCCTGCACAAGACACCCCAAGAGTCACACCATGTGCCTGCAGGCATTGTCCAAATGCTTCTTGAACTCTGTCAGGCTTGGTGCTGTGACCACTGCTCTGAGGACCCTGTTCCAGTGCCCAACCACCCTCTGGGGGGAGAACCTTTTTTAATACCCAACCTAAACATCCCCTGACACAACTTCAGACCACTCCTTCTGGTGCTGTCCCTGGTCACCACAGAGCAGAGATCAGTGCCTGCCCCTCCTCTTCCCCTCATGAGGAAGTTGTAACTTCAGTGACACGCTCAGTCTCCTCTTCTCCAGACTCAACACACCGTGTACCCTCAGCTGCTCCTCACAAGGCTTCCTCTCAAGGCCCTTCCCCATATTTGTTGCCCTCCTTTGGACACTCTCAAAGAGCTTAATGTATTTTTTATATTGTGGTGCCCAAAACTGCACACAGGACTAAAGGTACACTAATTTATTATAGAAGCCACATTGAAAAGTCAGAGTTCATTCTATCAGAATATAACTTTGTAAGTAACTAAGTGACAGGAGAGTATTTTTGGACTGAAATATGAGTTTTTAAACATTTTTAAATCATATTTGTAAATGGTAATAGTGGAACCCTTAAGGAAGATATGGTATTACCAGTCAACTACTTAAGCATTTCTTCTACTCTGTCAATATTTTTGTAAAAAGAAATTCAGAAATTAGTTTTTCAATAACCAAAAGATGTATACACTATGATTTTACTTTAAAAATGATGTATTTTGCAAATATTAGATCTAGCTATCAAAAACCAGACAATCTTCTGGAATCTTCTGAATCTTCTCCCACACCTAAGGACCTCTGCATCATCATCATCTTTATCCTTCAGCTAATGTGTTCTTTGAAACATTGCTTTGTTTAAAGTTTTTCTTAAAAACATTGATAAAACTAGTTGAGCAGAAGCACACTCCTATAATATTATAGTCTGCCACAAGTACCATTTTAAACTATTACTTTGTTGACAGGTTGTAGTTACCAGGTAAAGAAGTTCTTCACTGCACTTTTCCTGGATTAATTCTAGAAATATTTTTTCCAAAGAACAGACATGTTATTTGAAAACACAGCAAAGAACTTTCACTAAGTCAAAGTAGAGTAAAAAATGCTGATACCTTATTTTTCCTATCAGAAAACAAAAGGAGCTAATAAAACTGTACGTATATTAGAGACAATAGTGATTTAAACCCAGTTTTGAATACTGTGTACATAGTAACTTGAAAACTTAAAATTCAGCAGATGATTAGTATAGAAGCTCTTTTGCAGTCATAGCTTCCACCAAAAAATAACACCCTGTACAGAAATTATTAGGTTACTTTTTTTTTTTTTTCAGGGCTTAAGAACTGTCTTTAAAAAATAGTACAAAATTAAAACAAACCAAAAAAACCCCAACTCTGTATACAGGATGTGACAATGTGAGAACTGCTGTTTATTTCTGCTAAGGAAAGAAATTATGTTGTCTTCTATAACATCCAATCCGGATAAGGTGTTTATGTGATGAAAATGTAATTTTGATATTGCTGAACAGCACTCTCTGAATCAGAGGTGTTCAGAGAACAAATTAGTTTCACTGCAGTTTTTGATGTCCTTGTTGAAAGCAAACCTTTCCGATATTTCTGTATTCAGTGTAGATGGAGTCTTTTGTGTTTGTTTGCGGTTTTTTCCCCTCTGTAGTGATTCCTTGCATGTTGTTCCTAAGCCTCCACACAGACTTGCAAAGCAGCACTGAAACCTGCTCTGCTTCTTCACTGCATCCTAGGAGGTGGCTCTGCTCTCTCTCTGTGTTTCAACGTGATGCTCTGAATTTCCCCGTCATGCTGTGTGTCTCCAAGTCTCTGGTTTCATTCTACACAGTTTAATCCCAGTCACTCACACAGAAAGGCACTGATCTTGCCCAGTGGTTTGTGATTGACAGCCAGTGTTAGCCTTGAAGATGGCCTGTGTCGCTCTGTGTAATGGTGGGTCATCTACAGCTTAAACCCAGGCTCGATATCAGGCTGGAATGTAACACATATCAGTTTCTGAAATCTTGGGCTTTTCCTAGAATTTCCAAGGTTTACTTTTGTTGAAAATACTATGACCTTCTCTATTCTCGAAGTTATGTTCTCGTAGCAAAAAAAAAAAAAAAAAGTTAAATGTGATAGTTTTGAGCAACCTTGATAAAACTCTTATGAACTGGTAGAAGATAAAAGATTTAGGAACTTTTAAGTTCTCTTGATTTCTGTAACCAAGATAAAACAAGATTTGAGGAATCAGAAGACTCACAGAACAGAAACCTCTTGAGACAAACTTATTCTCACAGCTATTTTTACCACTTACCCTTTAGGAATTTCTTCCTACATAGTATTTCAGTGATGAAATATTAAGATTTACACCTTACAGATTACAAAAAATTTGGCTGATATAATTTAATTTTTATGAAGTCTTTTATAGATCCACAAAATCCTAATGCTGCAGACAGAGAGCAAGTAGAGTATGTATGGTTATAGGAGGAGAAATATTTATCAGTTTTTTACTATATAGTGTGCTTCTTTGTGTGTCTGATACTATTGGAACCAGTCCTGAGTGATAGTTCCATTGTCACTCTCAAGACAGCAATTAATTACAGCAGACTGACAAATCTGAACCTAATGCAGAGAGTATGCTTGACATTTAGGCAAAGATTCCACCCCTAGTCTGTGTAAGAGTATCAATACAATGAACTTCCCATTGCTCTTTATGGAAACTTATTTTCTAGATGATGCATGTAATGCTAAAATGATGGAAGAAAAAAAAGCTGTGGTTGAATACCACTTAAAAATTAAGACTGTGCTATTTAGTGGCCACAAATGCCTTATGCTTTCTATCTCTTGATGAGTACTTCACTCAGATAAGGAAAAAATCTAAAAAAAAATAAAATTTAAAAAACTCAAACTGTTTACCTGGTTAATAAAAATAAGGAAGTTTTTCTCTGGCTTAGCTGAGTCATTCATTATCACAGAAATAGTTTAATTTTTCTTATCTTAGGTATCATTTTCATAGTTGGCATAGACAATAACATCAATAAAAGGAATGTGAAGCTGCTTAAAGAAGCATTTCAGAATATCTCCCATAATTTTATGATTTCAAATGAGAGAGAAATTCACTGTTGTGTGCTGAACTAGCTTTAAAAAGTTCACTTTTAAGGATAGATTCATAGGTTCAGATCTACATATCTTTGAATGATTTGATGTTGAAGACATGTTCAAGCATTGATTTGCATTGATTTCTAAAGGAGAAATATTAACTTGAGTGAAAGCTGCTTTGTATTCAACTGGTGTGTAATGAAGCAAATCTGTGCATACATTATCATAGAGAAACTTCCTTAGTTTCAATTTTTTTATGTACATTTTTTTAGATGTATATAATTGATTTGTGTATAATGGTGTGCAAATTTATATGCATATGAAATCTATAAAATTATAAATATGAAAACTAAGTATAGATTTAGGAGACTAAGTTGAGCATCTTTTATAATTATAGTCTGTGCTTTCAAGATTAAAAATAACTCTGACGTGGAGGGTGTAAAGAAAAAGAAGTCTGTAGTGTGTTATTTTTTTCATTGAAGTGAGCAAAGACAGGGGAATGTTCATATGAAGAACTTATTTTTAAAATACAGTCTTGCCCCTGTGTTATAGGGGTACCTCTGTCATCCATCCTCTAGATCTGAGGTCTAGAAGAACTTCATTGCATTGTTATTGAGGCATAGAAAAATAGTGAAAGGTATTTCATTTAATAAGTTTGAATAATGGGCAGTAAATAACATTTTTTTTACTCTCACTTTCATTGGTCAGATAAAAGTGGAGTAATTTATGCCTTGCTCTCTTGTTGAGCTCTTTCTGCTGCACTTCATCTATCTCAAATCAGCCTTCACTCATACAAAAAAAGAGTGTAATTTAATGTGAAGAAAATGGTACCTGCATCAGACTGGTTGTATGTTCATCCTTCTTTAATTCCTTATTTTATATTTATGAAACGGTGCAAAAAAAAAGTAGATTTTTATTGTTTAGCAGAAGTACATTCCCTCCCCCTGCTCCAATAATTCAATATAATTCTGATTATTCCAATATCCTGAGGAACTTCACACTCTAAGGATCAGATAGAGAGGATGGTGGATTGTTTAAAAGGAAAAAAAAACCTGGATCAAACAGTAACACATTAATCATGATAGACACTTACAGAATGTGTTCCTAAGAGATACAATTGATTTTACTGAAAGTGAGATCTTATTGCTTGTATCAGTGTCATTACAGAGGGAATTCAACTAATTCTTCTAGAATGATGCATCAGTTTATAAAATATTATTATTGAGGAATAGCATTAAGATACAATACTTCTTCAGGGCTTGATTCAGAGAGATTAAATGAGAAAGATTTACACGACATGCATAAAGAGCATGAAAGTGAAACAATACCATGAAGGAAAGAATGACTTTTTTCTTCTCTCTGATGAATAAGTGTGTTAATTAAATATAATATTTAAGAGGAATAATTATGTTAAATATGTCTTATATAGCACTGAAAAATTAAGTGATTCTTTATGGGAACACCATATATTACTAGTAACAGTCAGATGACGGTTTAGAGGTAGCCTGGGTAAAGAAGGCAAAAATCTTACTGTGTTCATAGTGAAGTGAAGAAAATAAATTAACTTTTTGAACCCAGAAGATCACTTTCTGCACCATGTCCTTTTTTTTTCAGTAGAGAAGATAGAAGAGAACAGAGGATTGTTACTCCCTCTTCAGATGCTGAGTTTGGTGAGTTATGAATATATGGGAAGGCAGAAGAGAAGCCTAAATTACACTACTACACAGTTGCTGTTCTTAGTCTTGCCTTCCTCTTCTGTTCAGGCAAGTTAGGCAATAAATATAAAGTAGCTCCCTGAACTGGAACTAAAAAGTGATAAAAAGCAGCAAAAAAAGGTACACTTTGCCCTGCACCACCACAATTTGTTGTGTGGGTGTTTTTTTGTTTATTTTTTAAACAAGCTATGATTTTCCACTGCTTTTTGAGTTAAGAAAAAATCTTTTTCTAAGATTCAAGCTTTTTGTGTCACTTTCTGAGTAGTTTATTGTTGTTTTGCCCTTCATAGATAGGAATTCCCTTCACTACCTCATGAATAGATGCAGGTAATCTTAACATGGAAATCTCAAAGAACAGTGAAACGAGGAAAAGGAAAGGAAAAGAAAGAGTTGCTTTTTCTGATTTTTAATTATCCAAAGAACTTGAAACTGGGAATTGTTTTCTGTAATTCTTTATTTTTCTAATCTTTACAATCCCACTCTATTAAAAATAAAGGACTGTTTAACTGCTATCAAATAGTCTTTCAATTATATTCCATCCAAAAGGATACAAATATAACTTTGAAGAAGCAGACGTGGTCTCTAAGTCAACCACTGAAAAAATTCCTGTAGCTTTGTGATGCTTGCAAACCTCTTTCTCTGACAGCTGGTCTACTCTCAAACTCATTGGAAAAGCAAAGTGTATGGAAAAGGATGGTGAATTGCCTAGAACAGCTGTCAAAAGAGAAGTCTAGCAATATATATGAAGCAGAATATATTCCAGAGACACTCCTTTCTATTACTAGGAAAGCAAAGAAAAAGCCAAGGCTCACGTCTATATCTTCCCTCTCTTTTTTTTTTTCTTTTTTTTTTTCACTCTTCAAAACATGACATATGTGTATGTGAGAACTTGCCTGCTTTTTCTTATTCCACGTTTTCTTACATACAGGTATCATGAAAAGGCTTGAACTTTAAGACTACTACAAATGTTAGGCAAATATGTCTTGATTAAGGAAAGATTCTGGAAGCTTGCCTAGGAAGTGTAACTACCCAGTCATGTTTGAAGGTCAGCTCTGAATTTATCATGTGCCTTTCAGACTTAGTGCTGTAGGTACAGTTGCATAAACAGACTAATATGTGATGGAATTACAAGGAGGGAGACTGTCTGTTGCATAATGATTTAGAAAATGTCTTAGATGTCCTGGTTATAGATATTGCTGTTGAAATACTTTTTTGAAAAGGCAAAGGTCGACCTGGAACTGAAGAGGAGAAAACATTAAGTCAAATTAGGTGGATAGTATACTCTGCTAAAGCGGATAACCATGTCCATAAGACGTTTGCTGGGGTATAGAACCTACAATACAGAAATGAAGTCCACAAATCAGAAATCACTTGGAAAAAAGTCATCAGAATGATTTGAGAATGAGAAGTTCTGGTGGTACAGGTTGAAGAGTCTATCTTTTGATCTATTTTATCTTTCCAAAGTTATCTTGGGAGGTAATCTGATTGTTATATATTAACACAAGTGTGAGAGAAAAACTTTTAGAGGACAGATAGCTCCTTAGTCTGAAGAAAAAGTCATAGCAAAATCAAGTGACTGACAACCAGTGGTTCTCTGGTTAAACTAGAAGCATTATTACAGGGTTTTTTCAGTGATGGTAATAAATCACAAAGCGAATTCCCCACCCAGCAGAATATTAAACCTGGAAAGTGTATCTTTGTAGAGGCTGTGTTCTGAGTTCAATCATAAATTTGAAGAAATGTTTATTTGACGTGCACTATGAGTAAGCTCAAAATTGATTTTAATAGTCCCAATGAGGCTTAAAACATACAAATCTTTATATGAAATATAAACCATGATTCTGTGCCTATCTACAGATTGTGCAATGGTATGGAGATGAATTAAGGTCAATTATGAAGATAAAATTAAGAATAAATACACCTTAGAACATGATGCATTATTTGAAAGGTTGATACTACCTGAATTCATCCATATGTGATGCTACAAACATAAGTTGAAAAAAATATGGTAGCACTCCAGGGACTTATTAGAGCTGGATAACATTTACAGTACTGTGAAAGAAACAGATTTAAGTGGGGCTTTTGAACTAATGCTGAATGTTGAGACTTGGGGATATGAACAAACAATGAAAACAAGGAAAAGAGATACTTGGGAAAGAAAAATTTAACAAAAGGTGATCAAATCCTAGAAAAATGACCAGCCTTTAGATTACAAGGCAGAAGTAGAAGAAATTAGCATATTGTTTATGTGTGTACTTGCCAAATAGAAAGGAAGATGATAGTGGATATATTACCCACCAGTTAATTCTGTGATTTTTCATCTACCTCCTTCCCTTTCCAGCTTTTAAAGATAAATATTAAGGCTATAAAAAATAAAAATGTATAAATAAAGCAAAGCAGCCATGGATAATTATTTGTAGCTCCTACAGTTACATCTTAAAAATAATTCTCAGTCTCGTACTAGTAAATCTTTTGGTATGAAGATGAGGAGTCATGAAAATAAATTGTATTTATTCAATTCTGTTAAAACTGGTTTTAAGTTTTAATAGAATTGAATAAAGGTGGTTTATGTCATTATATAATTAAAAAAATTAAATAAAATAGAAACACAAATTTTAAGAGCATTTTGTTTTTTCTTTTTTATTTTAAGTAATCTCAGATGCTACAACGTCAATGCACCACACTTAAGAAAAGACACCACACACTGTTTGTGTGGTAAACCAAGATCTCACCAGGTGGAAGTAAAAAGGAATTGCCTGTTATTAATGCATAGGCAAACTCAGAAATTGATAGATTTAATAGATATCTGCCCGTTCAGACCATATAGTTGAAAAATATTTTTTTTTTATGTAGCTTTCTGAAAAATCTTCTATTCACTTATCAACACAGTGTAACATTGATATATGTAACTTAATTTATAAATTATGAATTCTATAATTACTGTAATATAACAGTAATAGCTTCTATTGAAAAGAGATGTTTCTTTGCATTTTGAATCATACATTAAGTCAACTTCTTACAATCAAGAGATTTCATGCTGTTTAGAGAAGTATAAAGCATAAAATTCACTATGGGAAGTGATGTCCTTAAAATAAATTTATTTGGTTACCATAGAAAGTTCCTATTATTTACTGAGAAAGAAATGTTGTCCTCACCTAAGTCACTACATCCCTTATTTTCAGGCAGTCCAACCTTTTAACTTCTTCATCTTTGAGGTCCAGGATGGGATTGTGGCTAGAACAAAATTTGTCTTTTCCTGAACTTTCTCATCTTCCTTCTTAATTGTCACTGGTAACAGCTGCACACAAATTCATTCTTTTCATCTATAATCTGGAGTTTATTTTTGGTTTCTTCTTCTGCCAGGTCCAAAATACTTAGGGTATTTCCAATTATTACTTTCACACACACACAGGTGATAAACATTTGTTGCTTGGCTTCTCTTTTTTGCCATTGTTTAAGATGGTGGATTCAACACACCGGATTTAGTTAAACAGTTTGGTGATGCTTCTGAAAATATGGAACCTGTTGGGCATAACTTGAACAAACTCTCAGGGTGAAGGTGACATCAGTACATTATATTACAGATTTATGTAACCTTTATCAGGTTGAAAGCATGAACCCTATGAACTGATTCAAGATGACACCATGAGAGCTCTCAAGTAACAAGTTATGAGTGAGTTCTGCACAGTGTGATGACAATTGCTCTAGACTGGTGCACTTTGTATTAACTTCATAAATCTTGAAAGAAGACTTTCCAGACTGCTGCTCTTGGACCTTATTTCTGTATGCACCTCTTTCCTTAGGAACATGAGAAAAGTTGGAGCAGGTGAAGGACATTTTTTCAGGAGCTGATAGTGAATTTCAGACAGGAAAGATATAGGCAAGGCAGTGAGGATAAATGTTTGTGACGTATCTCTTGTTAGCTACTAGGTTTATTATTTCTCTAAAGAACCCATGTACTTTGCATTTCAACAAAATGCTTTGTAACATCCAGGAAACTATTGGTCATTTTTAGCACATCTGCATAACTAAGAGGGTTTCCAGTCTAAATTGTCATATTTTCTTTTTGAAAATTACCTTGGAAGTATTACTACATTGAAATTCTCTCTTTATGCAGACTTAATTTTCCATGTTAAAATGGATTTGTTTTTTATAAAAAAAAAAGTATGTTGAGATTATTATACTCCAAAAAGTAAGATAGATCTGGTAAAGGAGACTAATTAAGATTGGAATTTAGAACAAAGAAATACTGTAGTACCAAATAGTAATAGTATAAAGATGCAGCACAAGCATAACATATCCAGAAAGAACATCACCCCTCAACAAAAAGAATTTTGTTTTGGTGTGTGTTAATTTCTGCATTTGTGAGAATTTCTCATGAATTTGTGAGAATTTCTCAGCTGCATGGTGAGAAAGGCATGAAAACTGCCAAGCCTTTGAAATGACCACCTTTATAAAAAAATATATTAAGTGGAATAATAAAATAATTCTTTCTGAATTGAACAGGAATTAATATCAACTCTATTTTTTCTCTCTGGGTAACAGGTTTTTAATGGAATTTTTTTTTAGAATGCAGACTATGAGGGCTCATCAGAAATATTTCAACTGCAAGAAATTTCAGCAGATGTAGCCTTGAGATTAAATTCTTATTTTTATATTTGAGGAACAATACTGATTCCCTAAAGATGAAAGGAGAGTATGAGGACATAGGGAGAAAAAAACCCACCCAGAACACCACAAAGGCTTAGAATGTTGTTTCTTTTTCTCTTGCAGACTCATAATTTGAACTTTTTAATACCAACGGAAGAGACATAAAGCACACTG
>NW_020955509.1:100625-101633 GCF_003031625.1 Empidonax traillii
AAAAAAAAAAGGAGAAAACTAAATTAAGAGAGGCAAATGAGGAGTTTTCACAGAAAAGGGAAAAAGCTAATGTGAATATTGCAGCAGTGATGGTTGCACTTGAGCTCAGCCTGATAGAGGCTGTCACCATACCAAAAAAGACAAAAAATTCTCCTTTGTTTTTAAAACTCCCACTCACTGAAAATATCAGTGCACTTTTTATCAAATAAAAAACAATAAAGAAAGTGTGATAAATTTAGGGTTTAATTGTTCCATGCACTTTTAGAAGTGTCAGAACAGATTCACAACCTTTCCCTTGTCAAGGCATTCTTTGATTTGCTTTTGTAAGTATTTTGCAAGAGGGATTCATGTGCAAATGTGAAACAGTATGTAGAGTTGTGCTATATATTAGCTTTTCATTACTCTTCTGCATTGGTTTTTGCAGATGATCTGAACAACAAAGAAATGAGCAACTTAGAACTATCTTGTTTAAGAAACTGGGTGATGAAAAGCCCTGAGAAAGCCACGGTGATTATAGAAGAGCCCTTACAGATACAAGTGGAATATAGGTACTGGTGTGTAACCTCCAGTGTCACCGGGCACTTTTCAAGACTACTGGTGGCATAGGTACAGGTGTCTGCTGCTGTCAAGGCAAAAAGGCATTGTGAGCACCATAAAGTTTAGTTTGCTATTTTAGAATTCCTTTTGTTCACTCTGAGAATTTAATAAGGAATTTAATTGAGTTACAGTGAAAGCTTTCTTTTTCAAAATCAACATCATAAAAAAATGGCTTCATAAATGCTTGGCATTTGAATAGAAATCATTTTACTGAACAATTATTGAGAAATTTTATTTTCTGCTGTTTATCTCTGACAGGGCAAGTCAGAATGGAGAAATACTAGGATCTATTTAGTCACAAAATTAAACCTCCTTAAAATGTTAATGCATATTATCAGAGATACCTTTTCTCTTTAATATTCACATGTAACAAGCAGCTTTCTTTTTGCAACTGGAGCTGTCTCTTCTGAT
>NW_020955509.1:102107-116855 GCF_003031625.1 Empidonax traillii
TATTTTCTGCTGTTTATCTCTGACAGGGCAAGTCAGAATGGAGAAATACTAGGATCTATTTAGTCACAAAATTAAACCTCCTTAAAATGTTAATGCATATTATCAGAGATACCTTTTCTCTTTAATATTCACATGTAACAAGCAGCTTTCTTTTTGCAACTGGAGCTGTCTCTTCTGATTTTTCATTAAATACTATGAAAAAAATGTTTAGTTACTTTTCAGCTAAGAAGAACGTGTGATGAAGCAGTACTTCCCACTGAAAATTAAAATATGTTTGTGGTTTACTCTTTTGCACTCAAACTCAAGACCTTTTTGTTTCTGATGTTTGTACCCATGCATGAAGAGTAGATTTGTGTATTGTATTGCTAAGCTAGTGATAAACTAACTGCCTGAAAACAAATGGGGATTATGTATGTATGTGAACTTAGAATTGCAGTTAGTTGAATTATAATAATAAGGTCTTTATCCTGAGGTTTTAGAGAACCTTCAAGTTCAAGGAAAATTTCTTAAAAACAAAAACCATTATAAAGCTCTGTCTTACTCTTTGTTTAAAGCAAGTTTGTTTCACATATGAATTTGGTAGTTTAAATATCAAAAATATTTAACTGCATTTTGAGGGCTATGCTAATTTTCTTTAAGGGAATACAAAGCAATTGATCATTAGAACAAAATTTTACCTGGCAAAATGCCAAGTTATGTCAGCATTATAAAGTAGAATTCTTAAAATGATTTAAACAGTATTCACTTAACTTTGAAGGTCTGTAGAAAGACCATTTATATTGAAGAAGGAAAGATAAACATATTCATTTTTATTTTCTTCTAGGAAAAGTAAATGTATATTGGGTTTGAAATTCTGGCTGCCTCCTTTTGAATTTAGAAACCATAAAATTAAAGTCAAGCATTACACTTTTATGAAGAGAACAAATTAGAAATCTCCTAGTAATAACTGAGCTATCACTGGTGTTCTCAGTCATTTTGACTGTCAAATAGGCATCTTTCTTTGTCTGCCAAGGAACAAATTTAAAATTCAGAATATGTGGATACAAAGTGTGTATCAAGTTATGTTCAATATCTGTAATCTGTACAGTTGGCCAAAAGAAAGTATTTAAATGGAGGCTATAGTACAGAAACTGTTCTTTCAAAAGTAATTTGCTCTGATTTATGGTGCTCTCATTAATATAATCTGGTTTGAAGGCCTAATTTTTAGCTAATCTGTGGTGTTTTGATACTGTTTGTTCACAAGAAGAAAAGAGGAAGACAAAATGTAAAAGCCTTTCTCTATTTAATACTAATTCCTGCTTTAAATTTAGCACTGAAACTGTACAGACTGGAAGTACTTTCCCATGCCAGTCATTAGCATGTTCTGAAAAACTAAGAGTGTGGGAGAAGAGGAAAACCACAAAAACTTGTCCTGTGTGGCTGAGTGTTTTCTGTTCAAGGCCATGTCTGAGTGACAATTCATAGCATGTGAAAATTGAGTGCATTTTAATTTAATGAGCATTCAAAGACATATATACACATGGCAAAATATTTTTTTTTTTTCTAATAAAAGATAGTGCGGTCCACTTTTAGTCATAGTGGCCATAAAATATTAGATTTTTAAGACAGATATCAATACCCTCTGCTGACCACATTGTTCATTTCCCACTGGAGAGGTGACCTTTTAAAGCCTGTGGAAGTCTGCATCTCTTCCATTAATACTTTAATATCTCACATTAGGAAACTTACTACTCATGGCTAAGATTTCCTGCTGAAATTATCTACCTTGTCTGCAATTTATGTTGCATTACTGCAGATTCAGTTGTTATGTTCTTCCAAGGTTGGTTTGGTTTTAGGGTTTTGTTGTAAGAAGAAGCTAGAATCAAGTTTGCTCATGTTCTGATAAAAATATAGGAGGAACTAGATGGCCTTATTTCTCTTTGTAGACTTTTATCATTGAAATTTTAATAGTTAAATGCTATGTTGGAAACCCAAAAAGAACCAAAAGATGATCAACTCTTTCTCTGTTCGAAGGTTAGAGTTGTTGTTCATTTTGTTTTAGAGATTTTGTAGCTCAATAAAAAGTTCTTTCCAAAATGCAAAAATCAAAATGCAAATTCGTCTCTTGATGATGAAGGGTGAACAAATAAGTTCTTAATTTTTTAATCATCCATATTAATAGTATTCATTTGGCATGCACATAATGGCATTTATCAAAGCATGTGAAAATACTTGACAGATCCTTTATTGAGGCTCTTAACACTTCATAGGATTAAATCTGTCTTCCAGATAAATGTACTACTAGTAATAATAATGTGATAAATACTTCTTTTTACTTCTTTCTAAGCAATAATCAAGATTCTGAACTAAGTCTGGAAAAAATAAATTGCTGCTGGTGGTTCCAGTTTAAAGACATCTGAAGTGAAATGTGGTGATACAGTCAGTAGATAAGATGTGAGTAGATGACACTTTTTGTATAACAAATGAAAATTAATTCACTTTGCGACCTATTTAGAAAGCTCACTGTGTGGAAGGATCAAAGGTTAGGGAAAGGGGGTTGTAAGAAGTAGGGGAAGGAACCACAGTGAATCAGACTGTTAGCTCATATAGAGAAATTATTTTGTATTGGAAAATGGAATATTCCAATGGAATAGCTAAATATTCTAGGGAATAAACTAAGGGAACTAGACTAAAGGGTACTAAGCTGAAGTAAGGGAAAGCTGAACACTTTAATTATTGCAAAATGGATTAAATTGGTGACATTTTGAGAAACTTGATTGCTGTTTTATTGCTCAGGTTGCCTTGATATCTAGTCTTGCCCATTCCTCAGCCTGGTAGGCTGGTGTATTATTGGTGCTAGCATGATAATAACAATAAACTTCTCATAACACTTTAATCCTTTTTCAGCAGTTCACTGGGGAATGGGTCTGAAACACTCTTCTGAGTTATAATCTCTATTAATATACTGTGGAACAGCCAGTAAGCAATTCTTTAATGTTGGTCAGAAAACTAAAGCAAATTCTCAGAGAGGTTAGGAAGTTTGCTTACCTAAACTTGAGGTAGAGAAGAGAGTCAGGGTTAAAACAACAGAAGGAAAAGACTAGGAATCTTGCACCGACTACAAATCACAGAATTAGAGTGGTGAATGGGAGTTTGGAGATACTGTAGTTGGCAGTGGATGCCTGAAGGAAGCTGTGCTTCCTGATACAGGAAGCCTGTGCTGGTACTGGCTCCTGACAGGGACCAGTGGTCCCTTGGAGAGAAGAGCCCACGCTGGAGCAGGTATGCTGTCAGGAGGACCTACACTGGAGCAGTGAGTAAAGAACTACAACCTATGGGAAGCACTCACACTGGAAAAGTCCATGGAAGGCTGTCTCCTGTGGGAGAAACCCCACACTGGAGCAGAGGAAGAGTGTGAGGAGTCCTTTCCTTGAGGAGGAAGGATCAGCCTATACAACATGTGGTGAACTGACTGCAGCTCCCATTCTCAGATCCCTGTGCCACTGGGGAGAAGGAAGAGAAAATGGCAAATGGAAGAAGGGAGGGATGGGGGGAAGGTATTTCAAGACTCATTTTTTTCATTATCCTACTGTGATTTGATTGGTGATAAATTAATCTAACTTCCCCAAGTGGAGTCTGTTTTGTTCCTGACAGTAATTTGTGAGTTACCTCTCCTTGCCCTCATCTCAACCCAAGAGTTTTTTGTTGTATTTATTTTCCCCTGTTCAGTTGAGGAGGAAAGTGATAGAGCAGCTTTGGTGGGCACCTGACATCCATGAAACTCAGCAAACCACAAGGAAGCATTTTAATTTGATATTTACTGTCAGCACAGTAGATATGAATAAGTTCTGGAAATTGTGGAGGCCAATTTCTTATCTCAGGAGACAGTTTAGATGCTCAGTGATCTAATGCTCACTGCAAAGGTAAGGGAGAGCAGACTGATTATGTGGAGGCTGAAATTAAATGACTGTCATACGATGCCACATGACGCAGTTCACAATTTTAGGAAATGAAAAAGAAGCAAGAGTAGCAGGATGGGGACAATTCACTTAAATTTTTTTCAATGCTGTCTTGAGGATTTAAATTGGGATAGCACCCTCTCACTTCAATCTGCTGCACAGAAGTGTTCTTTTCCAACTACCCATCAGTACAATTTTTACTTAACACCATGGCCCTCTGAGAGTGATTAGAGTGGAAAGTGAAGAAAAGGTGGTTACAGGAGAAGGCTTAGCAGAAGGTAAGGGAAGCATCAGGATCTCTTTTAGAATCTGGAAAGGAAACCAAATGAATCATGCAGAAGTAGACACAAATAAAATATGACTGAGTATAAAAGTAAAGGCTAGTATAGCTACGTGAGGATAACCAGAAGTCAAAGAAACACTACAAAGGAAAATGAGAAAAATATTTATTAAAACAGCCCGGAGAGCTCACGTAGATACATGAGAAATTAGAGGAAGACAAAAGAGATGCAGTTTTACTGCTTAATATGAAGCAGTATAGTTAACAAGGGAAACAGAAGATAAACTGGAGTACTGAAAGGCAGGTGAGGGAACATTTATGTGAGTTGAATGAATTAAAGTAAGAAAGAAAGGTCAGTTCCTAAGTTCACCACAGAATATTTAAGAAATTGGCCTAAGGTTTTATTGTGAGATGCATAATTCAGTTATGTTCACAGGAGTGCTGTATTGATGTATTGGCAGTATTACTGAAATCTTGTCCATCTTTGTAACAATTTGAATGACAGGTTGTATTTTTGGGCACTTCAGTTTTAAGAAAGACAAAGAAGAGAAACATGCTACCTAAGTTTAGGTATTCTTTTCTTCTGTAATTGCTTAACTGTCTCTCGACATTAGGTTGCACCTAGGCATTGGTGAGACTTGTTACCAAAATAAATATTTCCCTTTTTGTACCTAAAGTGGACACTACTGGTGTTGCAGGCTGCTGCCTAGCACCCATCAAAAGCAACTGCAGGCTCAGAAAATGTGAACTGTTTAGGGAATTTGAATGCTTTAAAAGAGAAAGAAAGGGCAGATAAGTCTTCTCATATGCAAATATTTACTTCTGGCTCCACAAGACTTAGGATACAACAAAATAGGTTTAATTTGTAGGGGAGACAATTTACGTTACAAATCAGGGAAAACCTTTCTGCGAAAAGGGATAATTAAGCAGGAGGAAAGAGCTTCCCTGGGGAAGGTATGAAATCTTACCTTTAATAAGATCTTTTCAAAACAAACATCTGTCAGAGGTAGTCTGAGTCTATCTAATCACGGTTCAGTGGAGGATAGACTGTGTCAGTCTTAAGAGCAGTTCCAGTCTTACTCCTGTGACATCATGGAGGATTTTTCTCCCTGACTGCACAAAAACATCAGTGAGCCCCAAGCTGTAATTAAAACATCTGCTGAACAAATCTCAACTCACAGGAGGCACACAATTAAGGCTATCAATGTGCCAGTCACCTTCCACTTCAAACTTCTCCTGAGAAGAGTTTCTTTTTGCAACACTTTAGTTATCAGTCACTAATTTCTAATAATACTTTAATTGGTTTAATATTTGCCCACTAATATAATAATCATGTCTTGCCCTTTGGCAAATAAGTCATACGAAAGAACAGTTATCCTCAAATAGTTCTGTCATTCTGACCCAGTTATTTTGATTCTCCACTGTCTTTACTTAGTAGTTACACAAAAGGGATTTTCATACAAATGTAATCCATTTCTATTGTAATGCAAAAATTAATTTGTTTGACACTCAGTTCCAGTTTCCTGGCTTAGTGTCTAATAGTTATGTGCCCACCATCTCTGAATCTGCTGTTTTTTGATTGTTGTTAGTTTTCATTTTGCTCTGTCTACAGAGGTAAAATATCTGATGCTTCATGAATTAGGCACTGCGGGATTAATTTCTTCTTGCCTCACAGACTGCTCATGTTTTCTTTGATCAGAAGAACAATGAAATGGTTTATATTTTTATAAAACATACAAAAGTAACATTTTAAAATGGTACAGAGTCAGTCCCACAATTTACATGAGTAACTTTCAATAAAAGATTACCACGAAAGTAATGAGAAAAGTGGTCTTATATCATTGCTGTAGAGTGTGATGTTTCTGTGAAAACATGCTCTAAAAAAATATGTTTCACCACATTTGCGTGTTTCAGGAAAGCACTCTATCCTAAGGGAAAAAGTACATGTTTTTCAGTATGTTTGATCATTTAGATCATTCAATTGGCAAGTTTTCTGCCTTGACAGTGGAATAGTTAAGCATCTGAGAAAAAGAGAGAAAGGAGAAAAAAAGGAAAGGGAAGAAGGAAAGGGATGAAATGAGGAAAGGAAAAGGAAGAAAAGAGAAAGAAAGGGAAGCTTCTTCCCAGTTCAGAAAATACTGGGCTATTATAAAGATGATTCTTATCTCATCAGAATCGATATTCTGGCACTGAGTCTTCCTACGTGATAATCATCATCATCCATTAATTAAGGATGGGCTTTCAAATTAGTTGTATTGTTATAACAATGGGGAGATTCATACTGACTTCTGTGGGATCAGAACTAAGTCAACAATGAGCTCCTGTGTAAATATATTTCTAATTGAGAAAGATTAAGAGCTCATAATGCAGTGTTACTGTATGTGTCTAATACAATATTTGTATTATTTCTAATAGAATATTTGATAATATTTGAAACCCCCCCCAAAAAATAATCAAAAGATTTTAAATAGGTGCTACTTCTCAGCTGTTGAATAAGTTATTGGAAATACTCTATTCTTCTGTTACCAAGTGGAAATATTCTATTTTTTATTTTATTGCCAGCTTAATAAATTACTTACCTTAATATTTCCCACTCCCATCAAAAGCATTGCACATTGTGGATTTTTCTTCCCCATGAAGACTGCAGTTTTTAGAAACAGATTACGGAAGACAGGTAGGACAGGAGAACTATGACATGAGTCATGAATGTGGACTGTCATAACTTCACTAATAACTACTATGTTACATTCTGCCAATTTTCTCTGAAACTGAGAATAAGTGTTGGCAATCACACTGTCATCTTGCAGGCTTGTGGCAACTTAAAAGTTTATTGTCTATAGAGACACAGCAAAGAAAATCTTCTCATGACTCTCTGAGTGCTGTTCACAGCCTATCAGACCCCAACATGACTTCAGTGTTACTGAAGTTGTTCTCCAAAACACTTCTGTCAGTCAGTTTGTGGGCTATTTCTCCAGAATATATCACATTTTTCCTGTTAGAATAAATGAAATCTCCTGAAGTTGAATGCATTTATCTCTCTCTTCTGATTGTTGTGAAATACTTGGCAAAATATTCAAGAAACTGTGGTCAAACATCACGTTGTTTTCTAACCCCATTGTCCTAATTCAGTGTTGCCAGTGATATCTTACATCTACTTGCAAACATCCACAACCAGTGAGTATGTGAAAATTAGAGTCACATTTTTTCTGTTGGCACCAGCAGTTTTTCAGTAAAAGTATTTTTACATCCAGGCAATCTCTTGGACAAATGTATTTTTTGCATTGTGCCAGGGAACGCAAATTGCATTATGTGATGCTCATAAAATGTTTAATGAGCTGGTAAAAGACTTTTCACTATGTATATCACTTTTTGGAAGGGAAGAAGAACCTCAGTATCCTATATTTGGCCAAGCAGAGATATGATGATCTGCCTGAGAAATACTTGTATTATTTTCCATAGTAGTCATTGTATCAAAACATCACAAAATGCTTCCTTTGCAAGGAAGAAACTGCCTGGAAACTTCCTTTTTATGCTTTTAATAGAAGGCTATATACTAGTTCAAAAGGGCTGAGTTTGGTTTTTTTCCTTCTACTAATATTTATTTACCAAAATTCTGTTTCTTTCATGTAGCATAACAGACCACTATTTGCAGTAAGAGTGAAATAGATCTTATAAAACAACATAGGGTCAGGTTTCTTTTCCTCATTTACAAGCATTTTTCTCTTGTAATGAACATGTAACCTGGAGTTCACCAAGAATTTCACATAGTGACTACATGGAACAGTTGGAAAATGGCACAGGTATGTTAAAGGGCTTTTTAAAAGATCAAATAATCCATTCTATCTGAACTACTTGGTTTTATGAGCTGAACCTTCAGTGCCTGTCTTCACTTTAGTTGCTCACTGTGGAGTCTTAACTCCCACTTTTGGGAAAATCACTACGTTTTTTAACTACTGTCATGACTAAAAGTGAAACATCCAGCAAAACAAAATCATAAAGAACACTGTGGGTTTTAAAAAACACTAGAAAATCTTTTATCGTTTTATCTATTTAACACTTTTTTTTTTCCAAAAGAAGTTAAAGGCAGCACATGAAGCGTTTTTTTGTGTAAATGTATCCACATACTCTTCTCAAAATTAAGTTATTTAATGTTAAACTTCACAACTTACAAACAGAAAAGGATATCAAATTAGTATGCTGTATGTTTATCCTAAGCTGATAGGGAATTTGTTTTGCTTTAGTAAAGCTCCCCATGTCAATTGTATGTGTCAAAGTATATAAATACAAAAGTGTTAGTTGTGTTCTAAGTGCATTTTCTGTCATATATTTGTACCAGGGAGAATAGACACCAGTGTTTGTTTAGAAACATGTAAGTTTGATGTTTATTGCACTTTCCTCCTTAAAAATGTCTTTGAGTGTCACTTTCAGTTCAAAGAAAGGAATTTCTAAGCTTTTACATCTGAAAACAACTTGCTTCATATGATCAAAAAGACATATTTATATACTTTGATTTAGTTGTCCTTTCAATATTAGCAATGTAAGAGATCATTCAAGAACTGTAAAGAAGTTTTGCACATGCAAATATTCTTTTATGGAGGAAATAAGACTTTAAAAAAAATCTTAATCATTAAGAAGACATTGAAGTTTTTTATTGCACTTTTATTTGCACTGGCTGCTATATAAAAACTGTTAATGGTAGATCTTTTGATAATTCTGATAAGAATGTAAATTTAGGGGAGCACAATAAAACATGAATTATTAATGACAGAAGAAGTTGAGCATTCAAAAATTAATGAAAAATTCTGTTTTAAAGAAAGTGAAGCAAATGCAATAAAATCATATATTAAAAAGTGTCAAAAGTAGCTTAGGACAAACTTTGCCCCTGGAAGCATGAGGAGGTCTCCTGTTGAGCTCAGTGATGCATGTGAGGGCAAAATTTGACTTAATGTTCCCAAAATGTGAAAAAAAAATAAAAAAATTAAAAAAGGTCATTAACTTTACTAACCTACAAGGCTGTCACTCTGCTCACCTTTTTTATTCGTGAAGATCAAGCTCTGAGAACAAAACTTCCTGCTCTGTCCTATTTATTTCAATGAGATTTTCCATCCTTCTTTTGTTCAGGAAGTATTACACTGGATGGTGTACATATTTGAGATTATTTAACTATTTGAAACTACCTCTTTTATGTAGCAGAAACTTATTCAGCATTTGTTGTCTGAGTACAAGTAGTTTGTTCATGAAAGATGTAGTAATTTATTTTTGGGTTTTGTTGTTGTTGTTGTTGCTGTTTCGGTTTTTTTTTTAGGTTTGATGAGTCTACAATAACAAAAGTTCCAAAAAACTGATGGGAAAGATGATTCTAAATTTAAAACTATCTACAATGCTGAGTGGAGAAAAAAAAATGTAGTCAGTGGGAGCTGAGTAAATATCTGAAAGGTCAGACACCTACCTCATCCTTTCAGTTAAAAAAAAAATAGTTTCCAATGATTTACAAAATCTGAAACTCTGAAGGTAGAAGAGGAATAAATGCCTGTATAGTAGAAAGACAAAATCTATATAGGATGTGGGGTTTAATTCACTTTGAAATCGAGTTTCAACTACATTCAACTCTTCCTGATTTTGAGGGAGCCTGTATTCTCAGAGGGCTCAATAGTCTGCCTGCATAGCCTGTTCAAGGGTAAGGAGCCCTCTCTCGTTGTTCCTGCTAAGGGAACTTCACTTTTGTAAGAGAAATTATATATACTTAGGCAGAGAGACACTGACAGAGGATGGGTAAGACTATATTTACATACTGAAATAATTTTAATTTAAATTTTATTCTGTTATTCTGTTTACAAACACCAGGCTTCATATCACAAGATATTCCTGTACTTGCCTCTTGTATCCACATCAAGAGGGCAGGGAGGAAAAAAGATAGAATAAAATCTGAATAACAATTCTAAAATGATAAAGAAAAATAAAAAGTATCATATTTAGGCATGGAGAAGGGTTATAGACCTTAATATCGATAAAAAATTGTCTGAAATTTTGAACAAGTAAGTAGGAACATCAGAAGTAAGAGTTCAGAGATACTAAACTTGTTACCTTTTGTGCATATGACACATGATACGAATTCAGTTACCTGCCTCCTCTCATTGCCTGAGTTACCTGAACATCACAGGGGAGTGGTGACTCCTCATCGCACAGGAGCATCTCTGCAGTTTGAAGATGTCCCAACCTGCTGAAATCAGGAAAGTATTTCAAACAGCAGAGAGGCCCAAGTCTGCTCACCTCTATTGAATCAGCATTTCAAAATCTACAGTGCCTATTATATATGCAAACAAAACAAAAGGCTGGAGGAGAAAGGAAAGAGGAGGAAGCTGAATACACTGGTTGTCTCTTTTATAGGTTTTTAAGATCTTGAAAAGAAAAGAAGGAAGAAAGCAAAGAGGCAAAAAAAAAATAGGCGAAGAAAATCAATACTTCATATGCAAATTATAGGTTAAATACTTCATAAATAAGTAGAGTTGCTGGGAACCTGACTTTTACTTACATGATTTTTAAAAGCTTTCAGGTAGTTGATTGATAACACAGCTTGTATTCCAAAGAAGACCTGTGAGAGGAGTGTTATGGAATAAGTACTCTGAGTCTTACTATTCTGGACCAGTATTCTCATTACTAACACACTTCCTTCACAAAGTTTTTCTTCTTGTTTTGAAATAATGTACAGTGCTAAAATATTTTCTTGTAAAAAAAAAGGAACTGATGAAACAAAAAATAAGTCTATTGTTCAAAATTAAAAAAAAAAAAGAGCATGAGAAGAGAGAGAATTCTATGAGGCATTTAACAAATTGCTGCATTGAAAGATAGATTACTTACAAATTAATTCGTCATTAATAATCTTACATCTCAGGTAGCAAATCCTACATTATTATTCTAGAAATTACTGCTCCATTACAGATGTTACTAAAGACATTTCTTAAGGGTTATAAAATATTCTACAGTATTAGTTTTATTTTACTATTGTGGTAGTTTTGTATTATTCTTTATCATCATGGGATTTCATACTAATGGCAGGAAAACCTGAACAAATTACCTCTACTAACCCAATGTTGACTCAGCTATAAATATTTTCTATATATTGTGAGCGTTGTAGCTCACTGGTAATTTTTATAAAGTATTTCATGTAGTGTTGCGTGTTTAAGATGAAGATATGTTGTTTCCTTGACATTTCCCTTGCTCGTCTTCAGTCTGGAACTGGCCTATTTTTTAAAAGATAAATCATAAGACTAATTTCCTGTCCTGTTACAATATATCAGTATTTACTGTTCTTAGAAGTATAGCTTTTCCTTATATTAGTTCAAGCTAAGGCAGCTTCCACGTGGTCCTTACATTTTTTTTCTCTCCTTGTTTAAATGCTGTGTAAGTAACATGCAAGCCAATAAAGTTTGCAATTATATTAGCAGTGTGGTTGACTGGTTGAGGCTTAGTGAAGCTGAATTTAATTTTTAAACATCTGAAATATGTATGACCATCACAACAGTTCAATAGAGTTTTAGATCATGGGTGTAGATTTAATAAAGCAAAATGATGGCCATATATAAAGACGTACTATTTTATTGATGAAGCTGATGCAATAACTTGTGCTATACTGCACAAATTATCATTTTTATTTCTATTGATTTCATCTTCTCCTATTAAAAATCTCAAATGAATGGTATTTCTTTATTCTGCTTAAACCTGACAAACCTAAAGAAGGCTTTACTTCTGATACAGTAAATGCAACCATTAAAAGTGACAAAGAAATGACATTTTGATTTAAAAAGAAAAAAAATACTAATTCGGGTTAAATTGCAGTTATAAAGACTAACCTCACTTCTTATTCTCCTTCTTTAAAAATTTCACAGTGTCTTACCTACTTTATATGGCTACTATTAAATATTGTCAGTTGTTTGCACCGTCTAAATATGTCTAATACATTTGTGTCATCAGGACAAAATATTTCCAGGATAATCTACTCCAAAAGCAAAAATGATGAAATTTAAGTTTCATAAAGTATAATTATATGTGATTAGGCAAATCTAATACTAGTACATTATAAAGGAAAAATCCTGTTTCATAGGAAACGTTATACTATATATATATATATATATATATATATATATATATATATATATATATGTAGGTGAAATTCTTACTACTAGAAAATATCTAGGTAATATTTTTTCCCTATAACACAAGGAAAATATCTTCCACCTTCTTAGTTGGTACTTCTTCACTCTTGAGGCAGCAAAAAAAACCTTTTCCCAAAGGATAGTTTAAAAGTCAATGTTAATGAATTAAAAAACAGTCGTCTTCTTGGTTAAAGATCAACACAAATTGGCTAAAACTTTCCACCACCTGTTCATTTTTCTTTATTAAATGATTATAATGGACTCCCTCCAACTCCCCCAAAAATAGTGTCCGTATCAGAAATATCATCATAGCTGGCATCAATTGTCATGGGTTTGGCAGTTCCAGGGGTAAGTTAACTGGCATGAAAACTATCTGTCACTTCATACAGAGAAAAGTTACCTTAAAGTTGGAGTTTATTAATATTGGCAGAAGGTCTGGTGAGTGCATCTTGGTTTGCTGACTCTACTTCTGTCAACAGAAGGAAAACAAGCCCTCTCTTCCCCTAGGTATGTGAGCCTGAGAGCACTCAGTAGTCACTATATTGCACACAAAGGGAAACAAATCATTTAGAGTTGTTTCTGTCCAAGCAGTAGCTGTAATTCTTGCCCAGAATTCTTTAGATTATTCCAAATGTTCCCATAAACATCTGTGGGTTTATAATTGCTACTGCTTTTCCAAGGACCTTGATTGGAGTCTGAATGAATAAAATGAAGTGTTTGAACTACACTATTGCACATAAATATAGTATCTTAGATATAGCTTATGTTGCCTTTGTAAGGAAATATCTGTCAGTGAGAACAGTAAAGCTGTCTCTCAATAAAAATAGCTAATGGATGTTTGTATAAAATGGCATCTGCATAGAGTAAACCCAAGCCATAAAATAAACTGTAAAAATAAGATAACTGGGCATCCACCATTTAAACAAATAGATTAAAGTAAGGAGAAACAATAGGACCAAGTATTTAATAAGTGTACAAGAAGAGATACATCTAGTTCTAGGAAAAAAAATCAGTAATAAATGAAAAAATAAAATAACTAGGAACCAAGAAAACTCAGTGTTGTTTTTCCTAATGGTTTTATTTCTTGAACAGTATAGGGACAATTTATCCTTTTCTCATGATTTCATGTATTCATTCTATCGAGAACTAGAAGAATCTGTTCAGATGTAGGAGATAATATGAAACAACTGGGCTTTATAGATCTTCCTGGTGAGTGGTAGTGGACACTAATTAAGGTACAATGTATAAATCAGAGAGTCCTTAATTATGAAACTAGAGTAGTCACAGTGATCAGTTCATAAGTCCTGAATATCATGGACCAGAAGAGTTTTATTTTTCAGGCAGATCTTTTGGAAGAAAAAGTCAAATTTTTATTATAAATTTTAAAAAAATTAAAATACAGCAACAGAAATTCTAGTTCAGGCCAAGAGGAACAGTTTTAATGGGTGATTATTAGAGCTTTTACAATTAATTAAGTTTTAGACTGGAAATGAAAACAAAAATTGAATCCAAACCAAAAATGATCAGTTTAATCTTAGAACAAAACATATGCTGTTTCTGTATCTTCATTGAAGAAATGGAGGCTGAAAGCTGCCAGATATGTATAATCTGTATTTTGGTCCTTGGCTAAAAAATAACCCTGGGGACTGATTTCAACCTTTTTATTACTGCTCATCCAGCAGCCAGATCATAGCAGCAAGGAGGAGGAGAGGATAAAGATTTTCTCTTGGTCCTTCCTTGCCCTTTTGTCTTGTTTTTCTTTTCTGTCCTCAGGCTGGTTTCGATTCCTTTTTTTGTCTCTATCAATTATGCATTGTTGGGGTTCTCTCCTAAGCCTTGAACAATTTCTCGTAAACACCCTAACAACTCTCATGTGGCGGGGATGTATCCAAACCAAAATGAGGATAATATGTCCCAGCCAAACAGTCAGAAGGGATAGGGATCAATTCCATCAAAGAACATTCCTTTTTTCAGGTCCAAACTCTGTGACATACCAGCTAAATGTGTGGGAAAGTTCTTGTCTTATCTGGTGTCATGGATTTTAGTCCTCTGTAGTTTCATTTTTTTCCAGAGAGAATGTAACTGTCTGCTAGAGTTCCAAATAAAACTCAATAACCTACAATAGATGTGTACTCTTAGAGTAGTCGTGAGCTTCTTGTGCCTTACTAATTTTTTAAACAATGCCAACTAGTAATTCTGTTAAATTTCAGATGCATTCTAATATAAAAAGAAAATTCAATTTAAGGATTTTTTAGGAGACACTGCAGAAAACTGACATGAAAGGGGAAAAGAAAATTGCATAGAAGAAAATTGACCAAGGAAAATTCAGTGGGCAAATCAAATGTAGAGCCGAAATTAAAAGTCTGAATGAAAACTG
>NW_020955509.1:118322-120626 GCF_003031625.1 Empidonax traillii
TTTCTTTTTTTTTTCTTTTTTAATCTGTATTCCTAGCACTTAGAGATATTTTTATGCAAAAGTTTCCCAGTTCAACACTCTTTCTGTACGGACTTGGTTAAGGCACCCTGGGGGAACTTTTTAGTCAAGAAAAAGAAAGCTAATAAAGGATACTATCAAGACTTACAAAATTGGGAAGATGGTAAATGGAGAACTGTTGTTCCCCGAATTTCACAGAACTAAAACTAGAGGGCAATCACTGAAACTACTAAGAAAAATGATTACATTAGACAAGAAAACCATTTTTTTCTCAGTGGGCAGTAAACTTCCGCAATTTGTGACCACAGCATGTTGCAGAGTAAACACGATCAGTAGATTCGAGGCAGGGTTAGACATGGATAGGTATTAGCAGGAGCAGGCAAGCTTGTATCATTTATGTCCCTAATTCAGCGTGAATTTTAAGGGATAAAGCGGAAATGGATTGCATACAGTGGCCTCCCTAAACAGCTTCTCTCTTCCCTCTCTCTGTAAAGCAGATCAATGACCTTAATCTCTTTTCAAAAATAAACTTTGGAATGTAAATAATTCATCCAGTTACCTGGATTTCTCACCAAACACACAGCCAAACCTCAAATACAGGATTTCTGGGGTTTTATGGATCTAAAGTGAAGCCAGAAAACAAAACAAGAAAAAGGAAGAAATATGCAAATATTTTTTTCTGTGTTTCTTCCAGACATTACTGGAAATGACAGGAATGAGAAACAGGACCTGCAAATAACTGACTTAGGCTTTCAACTAACATGATAAAATATTTAGCTAATTCAATTTTCTTTTATTTTAGATTACTTGCAGTCTAGATTCTATTCTGACATCGTCCAAAAACTTGGAGGAAATTTATAACTAAGTTTGTTTTATTTTGTTAGTTGTTTTAACATTTAAGTTGGCATTAAAGAGGCACCCCTCGCAGACACATGAAATGTTCTACCAACTAAGAATAGAATTACAGAGTCAGTAACTCTGCAAACCTCCCAAATTTCAGTCTATGTCTACTTGTAGGTTTAAAAAATTGATTAATTTGCTTTAGATTTTTCTTTTTTTCCTGGTCGTTTGGCGATATATATGAGAAACTAGATAGGCAATATATCAGAATGGTAAGCCAAGATTTGAAGATTATATTCCTCTGCAGTGATTTCTATGGGAAAAATTATCACAAATCTTAAAGCTGTTCAGTGCTACTTGATTTTCTTAGACCAAGGCCCTCATAATGCAAAGTTAAATTCCTGAGAGCCTCCTCAGAATGCAAAGAAGGGATATACACCTAACACTATTTACAGATGGATCCATTGTGCTTGTCATTAAAAATACTTTTAAAATTGCTTTAAGGTGAAATAAACGTCTAGACAATATTAATTCTCCATTGCAAATTTTTATTTTTATGGTTTTACAGGGGGAAGTTTATGTAATATGATAGATACTTTGCTCAGGCTTATATCATATAATAATGAAAATATATGTGACTTGCATATTGTTTTCTTATAAAAATTAGATCACTATTAGTCTTATTTGACAAAATCTTTTTACAGAGACAAGGCTGAATCATTCTTATAGGCAGAAGAAAAAAATATGCCACATGTGTAAATTTTATCTTGTACATAATGTTTGCTCCTATAAGGCAAGTTGTCCAGAAAGGGCCTCAGATTGTCACTTCCTCACATGTTTTATCCTCTCTCTATCTCATGGATTTATTGGTGTTTGTGTTACTTCAGCTGTAACCTGCACAGTGCTGTCAATTGTGACTCAATAAATCAGTACAGCAAACAGCAGACCTGTGAAGAAGAGTCCAGATGTAGAAAAAAATGAAACAAATGAGATAGAAAATGGTGATTTCGTGTTTGCCCATGATTTTTCTCTGTAGATTTGGAGTGTATTACTGAGGGTGAGAATTTGGAAGTATTTTAAAACATATAATTTACATAATTCTCTTTCAGAAATTTAAATTTTCATTTAACACCATCATAGCAGAGGCTGAGATGCTGCATTGTTACTAGAAATCTTCTAAATATCTTCTAAATTTGTATAGAACTTTTTTTTTATGTGCTTATTATTTATTATTCTGAGTCTCTGGCAGCGAATGAGTTTTAGAATATTTATATCATCTTAAAAAGCTGGAAGTAAACTCAGTATATTGTTGCTTAATTTGGCATTATATCACAGTGTTTACATTTGCATGAAAAATAGAAAGCAGCATCACAGAGGAAAGCATAGGAACTGTGATTCTGGTAAGTGAAGTCATCTCATATAGATGATGACAATAGAGCATGCATC
>NW_020955509.1:120647-122970 GCF_003031625.1 Empidonax traillii
TTTTTTTTTTTTTTTTTTTTTCTTTTTTTTTTCTTTTTTAATCTGTATTCCTAGCACTTAGAGATATTTTTATGCAAAAGTTTCCCAGTTCAACACTCTTTCTGTACTGACTTGGTTAAGGCACCCTGGGGGAACTTTTTAGTCAAGAAAAAGAAAGCTAATAAAGGATACTATCAAGACTTGCAAAATTGGGAAGATGGTAAATGGAGAACTGTTGTTCCCCGAATTTCACAGAACTAAAACTAGAGGGCAATCACTGAAACTACTAAGAAAAATGATTACATTAGACAAGAAAACCATTTTTTTCTCAGTGGGCAGTAAACTTCCGCAATTTGTGACCACAGCATGTTGCAGAGTAAACACGATCAGTAGATTCGAGGCAGGGTTAGACATGGATAGGTATTAGCAGGAGCAGGCAAGCTTGTATCATTTATGTCCCTAATTCAGTGTGAATTTTAAGGGATAAAGCGGAAATGGATTGCATACAGTGGCCTCCCTAAACAGCTTCTCTCTTCCCTCTCTCTGTAAAGCAGATCAATGACCTTAATCTCTTTTCAAAAATAAACTTTGGAATGTAAATAATTCATCCACTTACCTGGATTTCTCACCAAACACACAGCCAAACCTCAAATACAGGATTTCTGGGGTTTTATGGATCTAAAGTGAAGCCAGAAAACAAAACAAGAAAGAGGAAGAAATATGCAAATATTTTTTTCTGTGTTTCTTCCAGACTTTACTGGAAATGACAGGAATGAGAAACAGGACCTGCAAATAACTGACTTAGGCTTTCAACTAACATGATAAAATATTTAGCTAATTCAATTTTCTTTTATTTTAGATTACTTGCAGTCTAGATTCTATTCTGACATCGTCCAAAAACTTGGAGGAAATTTATAACTAAGTTTGTTTTATTTTGTTAGTTGTTTTAGCATTTAAGTTGGCATTAAAGAGGCACCCCTCGCAGACACATGAAATGTTCTACCAACTAAGAATAGAATTACAGAGTCAGTAACTCTGCAAACCTCCCAAATTTCAGTCTATGTCTACTTGTAGGTTTAAAAAATTGATTAATTTGCTTTAGATTTTTCTTTTTTTTCCTGGTCGTTTGGCGATATATATGAGAAACTAGATAGGCAATATATCAGAATGGTAAGTCAAGATTTGAAGATTATATTCCTCTGCAGTGATTTCCATGGGAAAAATTATCACAAATCTTAAAGCTGTTCAGTGCTACTTGGTTTTCTTAGACCAAGGCCCTCACAATGCAAAGTTAAATTCCTGAGAGCCTCCTCAGAATGCAAAGAAGGGATATACACCTAACACTATTTACAGATGGATCCATTGTGCTTGTCATTAAAAATACTTTTAAAATTGCTTTAAGGTGAAATAAACGTCTAGACAATATTAATTCTCCATTGCAAATTTTTATTTTTATGGTTTTACAGGGGGAAGTTTATGTAATATGATAGATACTTTGCTCAGGCTTATATCATATAATAATGAAAACATATGTGACTTGCATATTGTTTTCTTATAAAAATTAGATGACTATTAGTCTTATTTGACAAAATCTTTTTACAGAGACAAGGCTGAATCATTCTTATAGGCAGAAGAAAAAAATATGCCACATGTGTAAATTTTATCTTGTACATAATGTTTTCTCCTATAAGGCAAGTTGTCCAGAAAGGGCCTCAGATTGTCACTTCCTCACATGTTTTATCCTCTCTCTATCTCATGGATTTATTGGTGTTTGTGTTACTTCAGCTGTAACCTGCACAGTGCTGTCAATTGTGACTCAATAAATCAGTACAGCAAACAGCAGACCTGTGAAGAAGAGTCCAGATGTAGAAAAAAATGAAACAAATGAGATAGAAAATGGTGATTTCGTGTTTGCCCATGATTTTTCTCTGTAGATTTGGAGTGTATTACTGAGGGTGAGAATTTGGAAGTATTTTAAAACATATTATTTACATAATTCTCTTTCAGAAATTTAAATTTTCATTTAACACCATCATAGCAGAGGCTGAGATGCTGCATTGTTACTAGAAATCTTCTAAATATCTTCTAAATTTGTATAGAACTTTTTTTTTATGTGCTTATTATTTATTATTCTGAGTCTCTGGCAGCGAATGATTTTTAGAATATTTATATCATCTTAAAAAGCTGGAAGTAAACTCAGTATATTGTTGCTTAATTTGGCATTATATCACAGTGTTTACATTTGCATGAAAAATAGAAAGCAGCATCACAGAGGAAAGCATAGGAACTGTGATTCTGGTAAGTGAAGTCATCTCATATAGATGATGACAATAGAGCATGCATC
>NW_020955509.1:123197-134585 GCF_003031625.1 Empidonax traillii
ATGTGCTTATTATTTATTATTCTGAGTCTCTGGCAGCGAATGATTTTTAGAATATTTATATCATCTTAAAAAGCTGGAAGTAAACTCAGTATATTGTTGCTTAATTTGGCATTATATCACAGTGTTTACATTTGCATGAAAAATAGAAAGCAGCATCACAGAGGAAAGCATAGGAACTGTGATTCTGGTAAGTGAAGTCATCTCATATAGATGATGACAATAGAGCATGCATCTTAAAGGTATGAGTGCTGTAAATTGTACTGTCAATTTTTTAAAAGAAGGAAGAAGGAAAATGTTGGGGAATTCTTTTTTATCTCTTTTATGATATTAGGCTTAGCATTTGCTGTCTAAAAACCTCCATTTTAAGTGATTCTTCTCCTAAACTGAGTTAGTTACATCCAACATTTTTACAAATACTTTATCTTTCATTGTTATACAAAGCTCTATATGTAAATACAATGATATAATTAGAACAACACATATTTGCCGAAAAGCAAATGCTATTCCAGGTTTGTTGCAAGTTTCTAGTCTAGATTGTTACCTTGTAATTATTACTAGTGATATTTCTTTTAGAATCTTTGGCCGTTGTTTCAAATTCTAATTAAGAACAAGTGTATCAGTATATTTCAGATTGCATACAAATAAAACATTGTTCAGGACATTACAAAAAAATCTCCACTTTCTTGGGACTCTCTGAAAACTGACACAGAATTTTTAAAGAATGTTTTGAGACACAGAGTTTCCAGCATGTACTTTCATATTTAGGCTCCTAAACTATTGTGAAAAAATCTTTTTTTAGCGGTTTTAAAGAAAAACATAAGAGAAAAATAATCTGGAGCTTTCATGATGATTTCTAGCCCTCTGGCAAAGATAACGTTCATAATGATTTAATATTTCTTTTGTTCACCGTGTTTTGTTTGGTTTTCTTGCTCTTAATTAAATACTTCATATCACCACTGTGAAGTAGAAAGTGAATTATTTTAATAGCATCACAATAAGAGATTAACAAAGTCTAGTTGATATTTTATCTCCTACCCTTGTTTACCATCACATTACAACTCAGAACATTAAATTTTTCTCCTCTGTAAATGCTAAATATGCTTTTCAGCTGTGAGTTTTGCTGAAGATGCAGGAGTTGCAAACCACTTGGAACATTTTTCCTATGTTCTTATGCCTCCTGGAAGCTTTCTCTGGAAGGCCTGAAAAAACAGTTCTGAAATGTTTAGATTAACTTATTTATTCAATGCTTAGGTATGTCATGTGTCTCCCTCCAGATATAAAGTAGAGGGAAAATTAAATATATAGTTGATGAGATATTTCAAGAAGTCTTCTCTTACCCCTCATAGCCATTGGAAGTTTCAACAGTAAAATAAGTAGAATTATAATTAGATGCAAGGCATGCAATACTGTTAGATAAGGTGGTTTATTTCTGCTTGTTTTAGGTGGACAAAATTTGAAACATTTCTCTAGTCCACTGACAACAATGGGAGTGATGCAAGACAAGCAAACTGAGTTTTGACTGAACTCATTTATCACACCATAACAGTAGAATAATTTGAATGGTAAGTTTAAAATAAACAATAAATTGTAAACTTATAGCAAAAAGCAAAATACATTAAATTCATGAACATACATTAAGTAATGTTACAGTCATATAGCTGATTTAAACGTCATAGAGCGTTATTGGGCAATTTCTGCACAAAGCTCATATTCTTGTTCAGCTGCAGCATCTTTTTAGACAGAATGAAGAACTATTAGAGACTATTGAAATGTTTGCTGTTTTGCTAAGGAAAAGTTTTGTAGCATGGAACACTTCAGCACTGAAAGAATTGAATAATTCTCTTTACCAGGATTGCAGGGTCCCATTGAACAACTCATACCACCACATCTTGAGATACATCAACAACAGGTGATCTGTAAAAAACTCCAAATGTTGGTCTTCTTTTCTTCTTTCTGATTTAAGAGGGTTTTTTTATTAAACTGTATGATTTCAGTTTTCATTGAGCAAGTGGCATTTATTGCTATAGACATACTAATAATTCAGGTAGCAAGCTGTTCATGGACTTGAAAGCAACTCAGTTTTGTTTGTAGGTTGCTGACATCTCTCTCTCTTCTAGATGTAATGGCAAAATATTTGACACTCAAGAGAAATTGATAAACTATATGCATTTAATTTACTAGAAATCATAAATTAGATGCACAGGAAAATAAACAGGGACATTGTTCCCCCAAACCCTCAAAACCCTAAATCCCCTGTTCCAGTAATTTGTTTTAAAGTCAATTCAAACATTGCAAGACTTTTTTGGAGGTAGTAAGAGAAAAATAACTTTTTTTTTTTAATTCAACATTGTCATAGGTAGAATATGGTTAAATAGTTAATTTATGAAAGAATAAGTGTCTAGAAGTATGATAGAGCATTTTCCTCAAACTGATACTGTGTTATATTCATATACAACTAGATAAGTGTGCGGTGCTTTTCCAAGAAGCAAAGAAGGACAGTCTTGAAAGTTGTTTTTAATCCTTTTCTGTTTTTCTCCAAGCTGCTGGCACCAGAAGATATGATTGAAACCTTGTTTATTGATAGGCAAATCAGCTACAATAAATGTCTAATTTACTTTATCTTTTGTTGTAAATTAGATAGTATTCATTCATGCACAAGTTTCCTCATATCTAGTCTTTAATTACAATTATGAAATTCTGAAATGCTACTGAGGTATCACAGCTGAGACTGGAATAGCCCAAAATCTGACTTTTCAGTCCTCTGTCCACAGTCAAGTTAGTTCAGGGATATAGAAGTTTTTACGGTGTTAAACTGTGTTTTTGTCACAAATCCACTTGACTCTCTTATTGGACTATCAGGTTGTGTGGATTTACTCTCTCAATTCAGTGTGAAGGTTTGAGAATTTCTGGCATTTGATATTAGCTGTGATTGCTCTTTGAAATCTATATTGAACATATGTCTGCCACATACTTGCCTGTGACAATCTCTGTTAAAAAGAAATTCCCTAATCATTGGAGAACCAGAGGAAAAGAATCAGTGCTCGTAAGGCTTGTGTAATGCATCACTTATATTTCTGATGTTTGTAGCAAGAGAACTGCCACCCAGACTCCTGTGGGCTTCAGAAATGTGCTCAAAAAATGAAGTTCCCTCCCAGGAGTTCTTCATGCATCTATGCAGAAAACTTTTCCACCACAGATATTCCTGCATTTCTCTCACAGGACTAAGAAATCATTTTGTTATATCAAACTTTGTCAGACTGTATCTGTAAATTTTCTGTGTTGGGAAAATAAATTGTAAGTGTAGTCACCATTAACATCCACAAATTTAGCAGTAGAGAACATTTTACTACCTGAACAGAATATATCAGTTCTCAACTGGTTCCTTCACCGGTTCTACAAAACACCCTCACTCCTAGAATTTCTTTCCAACCGCTGCTCACATGATGTTTGCTTTGACCTGTGGTGTTGTAGAGAAGGAAGGGTGCTGCTGATTCCCTGTTGTGTCTGCACCCCGTGTGGATATTTATAAATGTTTACAGGCATTTGGTCATTGTATTAGTGCAGTATTGTTATCTTTGGCTTCTTATTTATGCTAATATTTTGACCTGAATTCTTTTTGTACTTGTACATTTCAAATGAATCAGCTAAGGGGCACTGCTGATGCAATACATTTGTTATGATACTTTTAGAGGAGTTACTAGTCAATAAGTCATAGTTATTAGTCAGTAACTCATAGACTACAGTTAGCAGCCTTGGAGCAAATGGAGTTATAAAGTTTTTTTGAAAGCACAGAGCATGTCCAGTTCTGCAAGTCCTCCTTCGGTTTCATAAACTACATGCAGCTAGCAAATCAAGTCTGTCTGAAAAGATACCTAAAAGACATAGCAGATGAGAAAAGGAGGGAAGTGAGTACTTTGGGTAAAACATTTGAGATGCAGCAGAGAAATTGTTATTATTTGAAGGTTAACCTGTTGCTACTTGCATACTGCATAGATTAATACTGAATTCAGTGACAGGAGTGCCTAACATTAATTTGGCTAGTTACTGAGCAATGCCAGAGAGTACTACATTCCTACCTAGCAGTGGAACAATGAGTTTCTAAGAGATAATTTAAGCTCTCTTCAGGGGTAGCAAATCAACCCAGACATAAGCTGTATTTCTTAGAAACTAGACATCATCTTCTTAGAGAGGTGTAATTGGGGGGGCACTTGGAAATGGTACTTGGAAATCTTCAAGTGCATGCAAGATAGTAAGAGAAGGCTTTCAAAGGGCAGCTGAACAGTGAGTGTGAATGAAGAACAGATGAAGTTGAGGAAAGGTGAAGCAGCTGCTCTCTTTTTTTTTTTTTTTTTTTTTCAGTCAGTTTTGGGAGGAAGGTGAGATTTAGCTTGCTGATGGATCTGTTTCTTGGTGGCTGCTGTACACTGACTGTCTCATTCCTTGTCTCCAGGATTTGAAAATAATATTTTGCCAGTTCTGTGGTAAGTAAGTGAGACAAGAACCCGTCGAATAGAGGAGATGAAGATGTGTTAGTTTTTGGTGATGGTCAGGTACATGGTTGATGTTTTCTGGGATACCAGAGTTGTTTTCTTGCAAGCTTGTTTGCTGCTTGTTTGGATTTGTTTTCTCTCCTAATTCTTTGCCCTTTGCTAGAACTCAAATGTTTATTCTGAAGGTAAGTGTTGCTTATTTCTTGTCCAGGCTCCTGAAAGAGAAAGAGAGAAAAATGTGAGGATTCAAGGCAGTGCCATTAAGATGTTTCAAAACTTAGTAAGTAGAGAGATCTACAGACTTCTCTGTGTCTTCCACCTTCCTATTCTCAATCCTCTTGCACAGACAGTCTGTGATTAATAGATACTACTTTACATTCACTTATGTTTTTTCTTGAGTATTGTTTTTGAGAAAGAAGGTGAGGGCAGATGTAGCTAAATAATTTAATCAAATGGATATTTGTAAGAATACTTTGTGATTGTTAGGAAATCTGTAAAGTTCTTTCTTACAATTCATGTTTTGTGGAGGGTATTAAGATTTTATTTTTTTTTGACCGTGTATTCCATGAAAGAATTTTAAACACCCCAGTCCAGCTGATGAATTTTTAAATTATTATTAAAACCTACCTTTTCTGAGTCCCATGGCTGTGGACAATAATCAACCTGGAATGGCACTGATTTCTGCATGTTACAGTGGGCTATAAATAGAATATGTACATCAGGGTGAGGGGAAAATATTTTAAAAAGATGCTATTTCTAGCACCTTTAATAACTTGGCAATAACATCAAAGATAATGAAAAACAAAGTAAGTTGTGATTGTATCAGGAATGTATTTCAAACAAAAGACTTTGTGTTTTGCTTCTTATTTCCTTCCCTGTCTTTTCTCTGGCTTTCCCCTTTCCAGTTATCTGTTGGAGTGCTGTAAACTAGATTAGCTCAGAACCATACAATCTAAAGTGGCTTGATCAAATTAATTGTTATTTTAGCATAATTAATATTCACTAAATAGAGCCACAACTGAGGGATTAAGATAAAAATGCCTTGCATGCTCTTGTGTCTATAGGAGATTGGTAATTTATGCCTCTTGCAATCATGTGGTTTTCTTCAAATTGGGAGTTACTGGGAAACATACAGTGCATTTTAATTCTGCTGGTACCATTTCACATGCTCTATAAGGTTTTCTTTCTTTTCTTTGTTTTTTTTTTTTTTATACTTTTAATCTTTTTATTTGTTGAAATATGTTGCTGGATTTATTCACTTGACTTGTTTTTTATCAAACAAATTTGAGGGGTGTCAGGGATAGAGTAGATAGAAAAGGAGGGGGGAGTTACTAGTGTATGTGAGAGAACTGTATTATCTCTTTAATTATTTTCTCTAGAATATGTCTACTGATAGTTAACTAACCTTTAGGTAAGGCATGACTTAACTATTATGAAACACATCAGAACTATGTTATGAAAAATTCTGAGTAATTTTTTAAATACAATTAAGTCTTTCAGCAAATGTATTTCAGTTGTGAGTTCTGTGAGGAAAGACAAAAATAATCACTTTGTGAAATTCTGCATTTCTTTCCAATAAAATTTTGTGGTTTAACCCCAGCCAAGAACCAAGCCCCACACAGCTTCTCACTCTCTCCCCCACCAGTAGGATCAGGGAAAGAATCTGAAGGGTAAAAGCTAGAAAACTCATGGGTTGAGATAAAGGCAGTTTAATAGGGAAAGCAAAAGCCACACATACAAAGAAAGCAAAATAAGGAATTAATTCCGTGCTTCCCATGGGCAGGCAGCTGTTCAGCCATCTCCAGGAGAGCAGGGCCCCAGTATGTGTAATGGTTACTTGAGAAGACAAACACCATCATTCCAAATGTTCCTCCTTTCCACCTGCTTCCCCCCACTTTATATACAGAGTGTGATGTCATATGATCTGGAATATCCCTTTGGTCAGTTGGGTCACCTGTCTGGGCTGTGTCCCCTCCCAGCCTCACTTGCACCCCCAACTTCCTCACCAGCGTGTCAGTGTGAAAAGCAGAAAGGGCCTTGGCTCTGTGTGAGCCCTGCTCAGCAACAACAAAAACATCTCTATATTATCGACCCCATGCTCAGCACAAATCCAAAACACAGCGCCACAGCAGCCACTGTGAAGAAAGTTAACTCCACTCCAGCCAAAATCAGCAGAGAAGTCCACACTGTCGCTTGATTTACTTGCACATTATGTTTGGTTTTACATAAATAGAGTGTATTTACAGATCTGACCTGAAATATTCCATCATGCATCTTTCACTCATTCATGAGAATAACTCCTACATTAAAAAAAACCTTGCAACAAAGGAACACTATGAAATATAGGATGAATTTCATAAATAGCTGTTTGTTTTCTGAATAAATAAAATGATTTCTTTCTGTTGTTCTCTTGCATCACTCCAGAAGCAACTTGTTAAAATTCTGAGGATATGTTGTTTGTTTGTTTCTTTGTTTTGTGGATTTTGTTTGGTTTTTTTGGTGGTTTTTTGTTTGTTTGGTTGATTTTGGTTTTTTGGGAGGGTTTTACTTGTTTTTGAGTCTGTCTGCCAGGCATTGCCATCTTATTTTGGCTAAATGAAAGCCTCCCATTCATTTCTGAGAAGCAGAATTAACTTCTAGGTGGACTAGATTATGCCTAAATAAAAAGTATCTAAAAACAAAACAAAACAAAAAAAGGTATAAATAAACCAGAAAGAACATTCATTTCATTCTCTACAAGGTCAATTGCTTAATCCTTTTCCTCAAACTATACAAATTCATCAGTGCCCAGTGGGCCTGCCTGTCATTGCCCTGATTCTTACTTAGCTGGTACAAAATAAGTGAAAAGACATGTAAAATGCTATTTAAATCAGAATGGTCTTCTTTTACATCAGTTCTGTAATGGCATAAATGACTATATAAATTACAGCAGAAAGTGAGATTTTTTCCATCATGACACTTGAAGCAAGGTAGATTCACAGAATAAATTCAGCAGTTCCTTTCCATTTTTGTTTGCTTGTAAAAAAGACCTAAGTTTTTTGGAAGAAACACTAATCTGAAGTGTTAGAACCTGCAAGGCTCTGTCTGAGTCATGCTGACAGGTGAGAGTAAACAAGTATAAAAATGGAAAGTGTTTCTCTACAGACAGGGGAGGGAGTTCCTAGCTGAGTATGGAAAACAGGAAGGTCCATCTTCTGATGCTTGCTAACTGTTTCATCTGTGTTTGGGCTGAACCTGTCTTTAGCTGATGGTTTAAATTTATTATTTATATTTATTATTGGGCACTTTTCACAGGGAAATCACTAGATGACCAAACTGTACAGTCTAAAGCTCTGGTGAACTAACTTGTCTAAAATTCCTAGTACAAAATTCCTTATCCTTTTGTCATTACAACATAAAAAGAAAGTGTTTTAAATACTTCTAGTAGCAGAATTCTATAACTATTTTGTATAAAACTAGCCATTTGTCATTCATTTATGATTTTTCTTTTCCATTAAATATCCTAGGACAATCTCTCCCTTCAAGTGGAAGAAATCACAGAATCATTAGGGCTGGAAGGGACCTCTGGAGGCAGGTGACACAGGAATGACTCCAGGAGGGTTTGGAATGTCTCCAGAGAGGGAGACTCCATGATCTCTGTGGGCAGCTGTTCCGCTGCTCTGTCACCCTCAGCATAAAGTTCTTCCTCATATTGACAGGAAGCTTCTTGTTGCTGGGCAACACTGAAAATAGTCTGGCACCATCCCCTTGGCACCTGACTGAGATATTTATATGCATTAATGAGATCCCTTCTGTCTTCTCTTCTCTAGACCAAACAGGCCCAGCTCCAGCAGTTTTTTCTCATGAGAGATGCTCCAGACCCCCTTTGCAGCCTCTGCTAGACCCTTTCCAGTAGCTCCTTGTCTTTCTTGTACTGAAGAGCCCAGAACTGGACACAGCACTCCAGGTGTGGCCTCCCTAGGGTCAGGTAGAGGGGAGGATCACCACCCTCCACCTGCTGGCTACACTTTTCCCAGTGCCCTGTAGGATATTAGTGGACCTGAGAGGAAAGTCATAATTGTGCTCATCTTACCAAGTTTGCTTTTTTACTTTGTAGCATCCAAATAATAAATCCATTCCACTTACTCTGTAATGTGCCTTGTAATCCTGATACGCAGGAGAGGCAAAATGTGCTTTGCAAATCCGTTGTCAGCCAAAGTGAAGTGGGAAGGCAGATCCCCAAACTGTGCTCAGGTCCTTGACCTTCTTTGATTGACACAAATACGCATGACTGATGCAGTGGCAGGCTCAGCAAGCCATGAAGTAGTTTTATTTAACCAGGGAATTGTCCACATCTGAGAGTGTTACTTATATGGGGTGTGTCTATGAATAAATATTGTTGAAGTTTGTGTGTTAATGGTGACTTTACAGCAGAACTGAATCTCTTGCCAAGGCTGCAGTGCATGATGCATGTGAACTGAACAACAAAATGTTGAAGAGAGTGTCTCCTGGGTGTGTGAAGAATTGATGGAAATTCACTTGAATGCTTAACCTGACCAAACTCAATGCTTGTAAAAATAAACAAAAAACGCATCCTTGTTTCAAGGACAGCGTTGTGCTTGCATGGCTCATGTTTGCTAACAAATAAAGTAGGCCTACTCTCTGTATTACAGTGTGGCTTTTTTAGATTTTTTTTTTTTTGGGGGGGGGTGTTTTTTTTAAGAAGTTTCACCAGGCTCTACCTTCTGTCTATTAGGATGTAGAAAATTACTGAAGTAGTAATTGGGCACAGTTTGAGCACTGTGTTTGGAAAGAGTGGATTTCTCCCAGTAGTGGATCCCGTAGCATTATCCTAGCTAATCCCAAAAAAATCCCTTTTCTCTTGTACATGCTGCAGGATGGTATTTCAGGCTTATCCTGTACCATTAAGGTGATTAGGATACCTGCTATTGAAAAGAGGTGTTCAGAGCCTGTGGTCACCCAAGAGGAAAGAGGCAGAAATACAGTAGTGAAATGGAGGCAAGGAAACAAAACCATTCATTGTCAGAGCATTTAAATATATCAGTTGAGTTCTTAAAATATTTAAGAATTTTTGATAGCTGCTGCACCTCAGCTATTAAATACTGCTCCTTTACTGAAACCTGATAACCATGTGAGAACTCTGTTGAATTAACGTAGGGCTGGCAGGTTTTTTATGAGGAGTTTTTCCCTTTCATAAGATATGCTAGGAGTGCTCATTGTTGCTTATTATATTTTGACTTAGGGTAAGTCTTTCGGACACGCATTTATGATGTAGCTAAGGGGTGGTTTAACTGAACTGCTATTTTATTTCAGCAAATTAGTGCTTGCTCGGCTTAATCCTTTCTCTACTTCATTGTATGTGTGCAATATACTTAAGAGGTTAAAAGTTTAATACATCATATTTTATGGATATTTTGATGATGTCTCTAATTGTGACTGTTTCAAATGCCTTGGTAACATTTATTATTCATGATATTCGAATGAAAATATACAGGTAAGGATAAGTCCGTGACAGAGCTGTCATTGCAGATCATTTCTGAATGTTTTGCCCCAGGATCTGGATAAATATCTTACTCTCCAAACATCACATAAATAAAACTTTTCTCAATGCTTACTGTGATTAGTGGCCTCATAGTAAGTAATTCCCTCAGTGGCAGCTCCCAATTCTGCACTCACCAACATCTGCAGTGTGTAGATGGGTTGCTGTGCTGGTGTTGGCTGTCATGTCTCTACCCTTTGCACCTCTTGCAACACTCTCACCTTTTCTGATTATCTTCTTCTACTTCCACAGCCTATTTGGATTTTTCCTGGACTACCTTTTACCTTGCTGCTGCCTCAAAGACCTGCCTGTGCCCTGCACACATATCACTTTATTATCTCGGTACTGAGCATCGTTTGGAAAGTGCAATGCTGCCTAAAGTTATAGTCTTCACTAGCCAATCTATCAGGATGAGGGATAAAGATTGCTTGGCAAAAACTATGACCTTTATAATGATAAATATGTTGTCCTATTCATCACAATAAATACAAAGCATTGTCCTGACTTCCTGATAGGACAATGCACATTCTGTGAAGAATACTGTTATTCCACGTGTGCCATTTCTATGTATGCAGGACCTTTATTTAAGAATTAAATATAAGTAAACGCAAGCGTGAAAGTTGAATAAGACAGATTAATGCAATTTAACAGATGTAATTAAAAGACCATAGACAGGAAATTTATTACTATTAAAATAATTTTAGAAAGTATTTTTCTATACTAAAAGTATAATTTGTATTTTTGCAGCTTGATTAACACACTGTGATGAAATTCTAAAGCTGCACAGCATTAATTGTTGGAGAACTAAGACTAAAGCCCAATATTTTAATTTTAATGCATTCAGAGCAGTTAAATGCTGTTCAGTTCTGCATATTTCTGAGTGTTTTAAGCAGCTGAAAAATGCTTTGGAATTAGGGAAGACTAATTGTTTTAAATTTAAGCAGGCTCAATGTATAGGGCACTGGATTGTGACTTAGAATGTTCAGTTTCTAATTTTGGCACTTTTTCACTGCTCTCTAACATGATCTACACCAATTTCTAACCCTCATTTTATTTTGACTCTTTTTTATAGTTACAGTGGACTCTTCAGTTGTTGTACTTTCAAACTGTTTTTAAGATTTTAACCACCTTGGGGTCCTAATCTTGACATCTTTTAGAAATATGGGAGAAAATAATAAATACCATGTATAAATGTGAAAAAACTCGTATATAAATAGGAAACTTTTATCAATTCACTGTGTACTCGTGATACTTCTCTTTTCCTGTAGCCCCAAATTTTATGTTCCTAAAGTTTGCACTAGGCAGTTTAAAGGTCTTGCAGCCATCACAGTTTTTAAAGAAAGAGGAAAATATCCTGCA
>NW_020955509.1:136160-177271 GCF_003031625.1 Empidonax traillii
GCTTCTGTGACTTTATCTGCTCCTGTAAAGAACAACAGAACATTTCAAATAAGCAGTGTTGCTGTAGTGTTTGATACAGAAAGGTTTCAGCTATATGTGTCTGTATCTATACATCTTCACTTTCCCCTGGAGCTTCCAACAGATAAGTAATGTTTGGATAAAGCTAGATGAAAGAATAATAAAAACTAAAAAAAAAATACTGCTTACATTTTTTATCAAACCCAATTATATTCGATCCTTCAAAGTTTAATTAACTCTGATTTTCTTGGAAATCAGGAACAAATTTCTGTGGTAGTATTCTCCTTACAGCTACTTGATGATATAAGACTGTTCTTTGGCATTATTAAGGAATATTTTGTAATTGAATTTTTCTGGAGTGTTTTTTTCCTTGTTTTATACCTAAAAATTTTACCAGAAAAAGAACATTAAGGTCACTGAAAAATATTTCAATTGGCTGTGAGTCTCTTCTTAGCACAGATGGGTTCAAATTATGAAAATGGTTTACTAAGAGGGTTTATCTGGAGATACTATCAGTCTGATGAAGGCTGAACAGAATGCAGCTGCAGGCAAAAACAGCCAATTACCTGAGCAGCCTTTTTCCACCATTATTTTCAATTTGAGCTAGAAACCCTGTCCCTGATAACTCATAACCCATCACCCAAAGTCTTTAGTCATACTGACCTGAGGGTAGAAATCAAATCTCTGCTGAAAAGTTAAAGAAAATACAAAAATATTCCTTCTGACTTACTTGTATGTAATTCAGGAAAATTTTCTCACTCTGCTGGGACTTCATTGCTATGAACCTTTTGACCAAATTTATCAGGCCGATGGAGATTTGGTAAAGCTCTAGAGAGTGCCATTAAAATCTGTATCCATTGAAATTAAAATTACTTTCTCTTCTTGCACAGAAAGCGAATGCAAAGCTGGCAATAAAAGGGCCTTCTATTAAAGAAGATTGCTTGTGTCAAAAATGTGCACTTTAATCTGACTGCCTTTGAGCTTATTAGGTTTTATCAAACTTGAATATATTGGAAACTAGGGAAAAAAATGAATTTTAAAATGAAGCCTAACACTGAGATAGTATGTAAAAAATGGTAGCCAAGATAAACCTGTACAAAAGTTGTGTATTCCAGAGCCAAACAAAAAAGGGTTTAAAGTTAGAAAATTATTTGAAGGAAAATGTTTAAGTGTTAAAGATGGTAGGGCTTGAAATTAAGTGATTTCACTTTATTAGGATCTGCTACCTGTATCGTGCTTCTTCATAGGTGAAATAGCAGATCTTGGAAGCAAAGGAAAGCGGATATCCAATCACGAATACTTCTCAGCGTGGTTTATTTTGCTTATTTGTTTTGGCTCATAACATGTACTCAGTAGTACAAAACACACAGGTGAATTTCAGGACACCTGGAACCAACAAATGTAAATATTTCAAGAAGCACACGACATGTCAGTTCAGCCTGGAGTGTCAGTAAACAAATATTTCTGTTAAGTAGACTTTGGATGAACCAGAGACTGTGCAGAAAGGATGATGGGATATGATGAACATTGTGGATAAGACTGGCTGGGAATTTCAAAGTACTAAATATCATAAGCAAAACAGCGGGGGTCTGGTCAGCCAGCTCGCATTGCCCCTGGTGGAGTGTGTGAATGGGACTACAGCACAAAAATCTTTCCCACCCAACCCATGTTTTGTCTGATGGGACAACACAGATTTCTGAAGTATCTTGGATTTTACCATTGCTAAAGGAAGAATTTTGCAATGACTTTTTAAAGTAATAGTTCAGATTTTTTTTTTCTTCTCTTACTTTTTCCTCTGTTTCACTTACTCCCTCTATAGTTTTGCTGAAGTAGAAGTATCAGTACCAGGATAATTATTCCAGGTGAAAGTGATCTGGTTTCCTGACATTTTGCATATTACTGATGAAGAAACTTTAAATTACTTTTCTGCCCAACTAGTTTGAGATTGTTATTTTCCTATTGCAAGTTCAGAAATGTCAATTATCAAAAGATATCACTTTATTGTATGCCATTGTTTCTGAGGGGAAGAGTTTGCTGGAAGTTTCATTTCATTTTTTAGAAATGAGGGGGTGGGAACAGTTGAACTCAACTCTGACTTCTTTCTTGAAAGGGGGAAAATGCAACAATGGCATCTTTTATGCCATTGACATGGGTAACTTAGGGCTGTCTGGAGATCTTGATAAGAGGTAAGGGCTTTATCATGGAGTCATAGAATGGCTTAGAAGAGACCTTAGAGACCACTTCATTCCAAACCCTCTGCCATGGACAGAGACGCCTTCCAACAGACCAGATTGCTTAGAGCCCCATCCAACCTGACCTTAAACACTTTCAAGGATGTGGCATTCACAACTTCTCTGGGCAATCTGTTTCAGTGCCTAATCATCCTCTCAGAAAGGATTTTTTCCTTATATCTGATCTAAACCTACTCTGATTGAAGCCATTCCTCCTTGTCCTGTCACTACATGTCCTTGTAAATAGTCTTTCTCCATATTTCTTGTGGACACCCTTCAGGTACTGGAAGGCCACAGTTAGGTCACCCTGAAGCCTTTTCTTTTGCAGGTTGATCAAATCCTATTCTCTCAGCCTTTCCTCACAGGAAAGGTGCTCCATCCCTCTGATCATCTTGGTGGCCTCCTCTGGGCTCAGTCCAACAGGTCCATGTCCTTCCTGTGCTGGGACCCCAGAGCTGGATGCAGCACTGCAGGTGGGGTCTCACCAGAGTGAAGTAGAGGGGCAGAATCACCTCCCTCAATTTGCTGCCCATGTTGCTCTTGATGCAGCCCAGGACACGCTTGATTTCTGGGCTGAGTGCCCACTGCAGCTCATGTCCAACCTCTCACCCAGCAGCACCTCCGAATCCTTCTCAGCAGGGCTGCTCTCCATCTGTTCATCCCCCAGCCTGGACTGACCCCAGCCCATGTGCAGCACCTTGAGCTTGGTCTCTTTAAACCTCAGGACATTCCCATGGTCTCACTTCCAGAGTTTGTCCAAGTTTATTCTGGTAACGTCTATGGGTTGGGAAGATGGCCTCTGTTTCTGAGATCCCAGATAAAAAAAAGACATAATGGGTATTCTCCTTGCTGCTCTAACAATTTTGGTGGGGTTTTTTGTGGTTCAACAGAAGGGCCAAGGACTATTCCTGCCACTCTCTTAACCTCCATTCAAGAAAGTTATTGAAGAAACTTTTATTTTTTCAAGGGAGTAGATTTAGGAAGTAAACAATGACAGGAACAGATATAAGCAACCACAAAACTTTATCTGTTATGCCATGAAGAATATGAAATTTCATCCACTAAAATAAAAAATCTTATGACTGTTGTCTCCCTCTCTGTGAGTAGAAGGTATTTATATCTGTATAAGTACACACAGTACACATTCTAAACCAAAACAAAACAAAAAGCTCCTTGAATGCCAAAATCTTCTTAGAAAACTGAGACATAGAAAAAAATCAAGAAAGCTATTAAAATAAAATAAAATAAAAATAATAATTCAGACTTATTTTGGAATTTATCCTTGTTTATGAGGTCAATAACGCTTTTGCATGGGTTGAGCAAATACACACTAAATAAGAAATAGATATTTTTGTGTATCTTTTGATTCTTCAAGCAAATGTGAAAGAGATACTTAAGGCCATATGTCTTTTGCTGGTGGAACTCACTGGAGTTTTTAATACTCTGGTTTGTGTTGAAAATGAATACTTTGCATCTTCCTTATTTTGGAAGATGGGAAATTCCTGCTAATTCCAGAGCATCACTTGTTGAATTTAGGTTTGTGTTGGATATCATTGTTCTTGAAAACTGTTTTTCATGTTGCAGTCATAGTTAGCTTATGAATATCTTGTTTTTTATCCCAGATGGTTTAATAATATTTCTTTAAATGAGCCATCAGTTAAATGTGTTTGAAGGGACTTTGTGAAGCAGATTTCTAAATTTCATTTAAAAAATACCATAAGTCCGTGTTAAAAGAGATGTAAGGTTCCATAATTATGTCATTTATTCACAGTGGAATTAATATTAATTCACCTGTGGGAGGTGAAATGTAGCCATGACATTCAGTGGAAAATATCTAAAGATTGGCAAAGTGAGAAGGAGGAGATCTGTGAGATAATGAGACCCTGCCAGTGGCTTTTGACAAACATAGGTGTGTGATAATTAATAAGCACACAGAGAATATTCCAAAAAGGCTTGGAAATCGTCTGTATTATGCTCTGAGAAACTACTTCATACTGTGTTTTGTTTATTTATGGTTATAATAATTAATATTTATACATAGCATGGTTAAAGCAAACAATCCTTTTTGACTCCTCTGGAATGGGATTGATTCCTCCTAAACTAGAACTGATTCAATATAGTGAAAATCTTATATTTCTGGCAGGGCTGCTAAATCCTCAGAATGCTATAGATGTGTTTGACCTGGATAAAAATAGTAAGTGTATATATAGTTTTTATCACTTAAGTCCTTTGAGCATCTCCCAGAGATTAAATGCATTTGTCACGTTTTTGAAGGGGTTTTCATTGACAAAGGTTTCAATCATGCAGAAAGCTGTTTTCAGATTTCCATAAAACAAAGTGAACACCATTTACATGATAAATTGCTCCTAGACAACAATCTTAGCTGACTACCCAAGTGCTACCCAGTGATTCTGTTATCACTGATTTGTCCTTCAGTTTTCAGCAGAATGAAAAGGAAGGACTTGCAGCTAATTGTGACAGGAAAACAGAGCTAATATGTTCATACTGAAAAAAAATATTCCAAGCCATGAGAGTTGAGTGTAAATCATATAATATACAATAACAAAGTATTATTAATGGCTGTACCATCCTACAAAGAGTCTGAGGATGATATTTGGTAGTAAAATTACTTGTTGAAAGGTCTAAAACTTTTTTTAAAAAGCATGAAGCCATGTATTTCTAACTTTTTCTGAAAATTATGTCTTCCAACAAGAGATATGAATCTGTACTATTTTTGATCAGTACTAATGGAGAGGAGGAAATAAAGTTTATATATATAAATATATTCTACACTCCTGCTATTGTCAAATTTCATTCTGATAAAGATGTCTGGTTTCTAATCTATTTTTAATTCTAACGTATCAAAATGCAAAGCAAGAGGCTAATGGATACTTTAAGTAGTATCATGCTGAACTACTAGTCTGCTCTAAGTACTCTGTTTTATCTATTCCCAGCCAGACTTACAGTTCAGAATATAAAGTTTCTTACCAAAGGAGAAAACCTGACCTCAACAGAGAGTTCAAGCACTCTCCTCTTTAAGATGCCCTTTTTTTCCCCATAACTCTTTGGAATAAGATTAAAGGAGCTGTGACACCAATGTAGACACTTCTAGCTATTTTGCTCACCATGAAATATTTTCCCTGTAAGCAAATATTATCCATAATGGTAACTATGCCTTTTGTTCTATGATTGTCTTCTCTTACACTTTCATCTTGCACCTTTTTATTGTTCTGGGGAACATTTGTTGTTGTGATTTTTATAAATAATAAAAAACAGAAGAAAGCCATTTCCTGAATTCTTAACTATCATCTTTTTCTGCTTTTGGAGTTTCTGTTGGTGTCCTAGGCATTCTTTTGATTAAGAAATAGAGTTAGGACAATAGATTTGAAGAAGAGGAAATACTGCTTTTAACTTTGAGGTGATCAGTGTAATTTCAGTTGGTACAGCCTTGGTTTTAAATTAGACTTTTACTGACCAAAACAGGATAATGTGGTCTTGTCTGAAAAAAAAAAAACAAAAAAACAAACAACAACAGTATAAAATAAATATAATGGAATTGGAAGAAAGAACAAGAATAACAAAACAAATATGTAATTTCATAACTATGTGTTCTAAACAACTGGTTCCAAGTCATCTACTAATATTCCAGTCTATTTTACTGTGCCGCTGGTTCAGCTTAACTATCATGATGAAAATAGACCTTGAGAAGTGGTATAAAAATAAATATAACAAGGTTTGAGTTTCAGGATTAGGTACTTATTTAGAATCAGCAGTTCTAGAGAGATATGAATGTTGATCTTTCTTGAATTGAATCTGAAAGAAGCAAAACTACCTCCTTCATATGCTGAAATTGTATTCCCTGACTGTGTGACTGTTAAATGTTTTCCAGGTTGGATTGTTTTGGAGTTGTTTGGGGTTTTTTTTGGTTTTGTTTTTAGGGGGGAATCCAAGATTCAGCTTCATTCTGTCTTCTTCTTATTATTATGAAAATTTCATAGGAGGGGAAACCTGTTAGAGGTCAGGAGAAATCCTCAGTACATGACAGATAGGACTGTAATTTGATTGTATGCTTGACCGGAGCTGTGTGATGCATAATGAGGGGTGAACATTTCCAGAGTTTAGATTCTCTTAACTGTTTTTTTTTTTTTTTTTCTTGGTGGGAGTTTGGGGACCTGAACAATTTCTGCACTGGTGTTCCCAAATATATTGACATGATTTTGATTAGGTTATTTTACTTAATTTTCTTTCCCATCTCAGTTTGATGTTATCCTTTTCCAAATGTTTCCTTATTATTATTACTTAAAAGGTCATGCTCTATTTTCCTTTGTTTGTTGCTCCTGATGTTGTTCTCCAAAGTACTAATGTGTTGGTTGAGCCTTCATCAAACTTACTCTGTGTTAAAAAGCACAGGGATTTAGAAAACTGTCAGTTCTTGATTTTAGTTCTGCAACATATACAAAACTTTTTTATATGTGTGAAAGTTTCTAACATGTTTTTTACTCAATATAGACTCTATTTGGGAATGAATCTCTAGAACTGAAAATAAGAATACCCTGAACTACAGATGTAAAAAGAAGCAGTTTAGGGGCAAAAACACAAATTAAGAAAGATGAAGAGAAAGCAGAAAGTTCTCTAAGGAAATAGAATTCTAAGATTGTATGGATTTGTCATTTGCCAGTAATCTGGCTTGGTCATTCTCAGACTGTCCTCTGTAGAGTACTTTCACGTAGTGTGAGGAGTTACTTTTCTCAAAATCGTTCAGCAGTGATGAAAAATTGAAATTACAAGGTGAACTCTCTATCCAAGGAAATTTCACTTGAGTCGTGGCTTCAAGGAGAATTGCCACTGTTCCCTTATATTTCACTGTTTTATGGTATTCTGAGACATAAAATGAAGGGTTTTTTTCTTGTTTTTTAATATTTTTTTCCTGTAAGGATAGCTGAGATTAGTATGCTGCTGGTATTAAAACTGGAGAGACAAAAGAAAGCAAACTAAATAGCAGAATCACCTGGGATCATACAGTTTATAGGGCTAAATATGTACATCAAACAAACAGATGAATACAAATATTAATAAATTAAAAAATCTATTCTTTTAGTGGGCATAGAAAAGAGAATAATCATATTATTTTAAATGTACCTTCCCCTCAGAACAATGAGCAAAACAGGTTCAGTCCTCATGTTAAAGTTATTCTCCTTAATATTGTGATAACAGCATTTGCCACGTAACCTGCAGGATGTTGCCTTGCAAAGTATTTGCAACCAGGACATGCATATAAATTACTGGATAGCAACTGCCATATAGGAAGGGGAGAGAGGAAGGCTCTTTGATGATAAAAAGATATTTCCCCTCTATGCAAATGAAACACCAGCTGAAATGCATCATAGAAGTCAAATAGGATTATGATCTTAGTGCAAAGACAGTTTTCTTTCAGGTGAATTAAATCTGATGGTGAGGCATTCGATTATAGAAAAGAATGAATTGTGTTGCAGCCTAAGATATATAGGATACTGAAAGGGAAAAATATTATGACAATGGAAGGTGATAAGAAACCCCCTCAAAAGAAACATGGAAAGTATTTATTTTGTGGAAAAGAAATTGGATTACTAGAGGGAAAATGATTAAACATTCACGGAATGAATGCAACAGCCATAATTATCAAATATTTCAATCAAACATATTTTCAGGTGTGCTAAATGTCAGTCTGCATTTGAGGCCAGAAACTTTTCATAGTAAACTTTTTTGTGTTTTGGCTATGACATATATTTTGAACTGTGTCATCTTAATTGTACATTTCTCTGCCTTCTCTTCTGTTTCTACATTGTTCTTCCATACCAATACTCATATTGGAAAAGAATACTAAACTCTGTTATTTACTCTGGCTTTAGAGAAAATTTTCTGTCCCCTAATTTTCAAAATATGTGGAAAATTTGCGTTGGTGCTGCAGGAATATAGTGAGACAACCCCTATTTATGGTTTTTGTGGTTTTGTTTTTGTTTTTTTTTTTTTTTTTTTGCAACCAGAGTCAAGAGATGGGGCTGCTTAAATTAAAACAAGTGAAAAATCAAAACTCCATAACCTTTAAAGGGTTGTTTATTTCAGTTATTGGAAATGTGGCCATTCAACCTCACTGCCAATAGAGGAAGTTTCACTAATGAAAATAAGATTTGCTCTAACCTGTTTTCAAACATTCACCACTGCTCATCTCAACAGACTCTCAGTAATGTTTGCAGAAACAAATACTGCAGTCTTCAGTGAAATAAAACCTTTTCTTAAGTCCATGCATGTTTCTCTCTTTGGAGCAGCAATTTTTTCTTCAAAGTCTCTCATTTGTCTTTACTTTCCCTTCATTAACAGCTACTCATTTTGCCATTTGAGAAGGATTTCATCTCAAGCACATGTATCAAATGCTTCTGTCCTTCAATCCTTCATTTTAAATTATTTCAGAGAAATTGTTAGAGTTGTTTTTCACTGATGTTATTGTTTAACCCCAATTGGCAACTGAGCCCCATACAACCACTTGCTCACCCACCTCTTGTGGGATGGAGGAGAGAACTGGAAGGGTAAAATTAAGAAAACTTGGGGGTTGAGATAAGAACAGTTTCATAATTGTAATGAAAATGCAAATAACAAAAAAGAGACAAATTAAACTGAAAAAAAATTGTGTAATGGCAATAGCCACATCCCAGGGGTAAACAGTTACCCAGGCAATTTCCAAGCAAAAGTTGAAAACTGTCCTAATTACCCCTCTTTCCCTTTTTACTGTAGAGCAAAACTTCCTATGGGATTTTTTTTATAAGAATTTTTACAGGTATGTTTGGGTTTTATTCAGGCTATGAAAACAGCTTTGATACCTACATATACCCATATATATATATATATATATATGTAGGCATGTATGTATATACACTTTTATAAACAGTGATGTAAGATAGATACAGCTGGAGATACATTCTTGTAACATCCAAAATTCCTTTATAATGGTCTGGATTCTCTACCCTTCTATAGCAAAGCTCTTAGTAATTCCTTTTGTCTCCCTCACAAGCAGCATAGAATAATTACCAGTTTTCTCTGGCATGTAAGCAGAATGCACCAATCATTCACGTACAATTTAAAAAAATAAAAGCTTAATACCATCTCATTAATCCATTCTCTTAAACTTTCCCAGTGTTAGAAAAGTAGAAGCACAAAATAATTTGAAGCAAAGGAACTGCTATAAATAAGGAAAGGACAAAAGACATAAGGCCTTGTCTGAGTTAAATGATGAGTTTCAGTATTGTCTGGAGGTGATTTTCTCCACTCATTACCATTCTAACCAGCTGCACTGATGGCCTCTGAAATCTACATAAAGGCAAGAGTTTAAAGGTTAGGAAATAATGAAAAGATGATGCCTACAGTCTAGTAAAATGATAGCTTTTTCCTGTTGAGGGTAATGCATACAATCAGAAATCCAGAAATTACAATAAGATGTTTAAATAACTGTTTTAAGTAACACTAAAGGGGAGAAAATTAGAGAAGATCACATGAAGGTTATAGAAAATGATGTCTATTAGCACCACTTCTGGTTATAGCACTAAGCAAACTGCTCTTATTAACAGTTTGTTCTAGCAGTCCTTCTTCTGTGAAATCTAATGCAGTGTTTCCCTTCATCTCCTTCTTCCTTGCATCCCATCTCTCCACTGCAAATAGGGAATGCAGCTGGTCACACTTCCAATCTTCCTTCCTTTCTTCTACCTGGGTGATAGCAGTAGCCCCCTGGGATTCTTTGAAATGAGGCTGGTGAGCAAGATATTTTGCTGTTTACAATGACTAGCAATGCTTGCAAGCACAGAGAGAGCTTAATTAGTTTTTCTTTATCTCTGTTTCAGTGTGTCTCGAAGTCTCTCAGTGCTGAAATATATGCTCTCTCACACACACCAAGGAGGAGAGAGAAGCACATTGTGAATGAGCTCATTTTGAGCATCACCTTATGGTTTCAGCAGCTCACTTGGCTCTCTGCTTGGAGCAGTGAGAAATGTTTGGCAGCTCAGTTGCACAATTTTCTATGCACTCATCAGTTTGATCCAAATGGGTGAACAGCTGGGATCTCACCATCTTGAAGACAATTGCTTACTGGAGTTCATTTCTCTGGCAGACATTATGCTGCAATCTTGCTGAATGGTGCTTTGCTATTTTCTTTTCTTTCCCTTTTGCCTAATGAAAAGAATAGTGAAGTTCAACCAGAGGATCTTTATTATCTCTGGTAATTAATTTTACAGTGAAAAGCATATTATTATATTTCCAAACTTTCAGAGAAGGCATGAGAAATAAAATTTTTGTGGACATAGTTTAGTGTGGTTTGGTTTGAGGTTTTTTCTCACTGAAAATATAAAGAAATGTTTTTTCTTAAAAAATACCCAAAACATATCAATAAAGTTCAGTATTTATATGCAGTAGACCTACAAATGGTCCCATTGAAATAGTTCCTATTTGTCTGTAGGGGATGACAGAAATCTTGATTCTGCCAAAGAGAAGACAGAGACAGTTAAGGTAATTGGACAAAGATACTCTTGAAGTATTCCTAGTTGGTTGCTCTGTGCATTTTTTGGTTGAATGGTTCTTTTTTTTTTTTTTTTTTTTAAGGGCATAAAGTAATAGAAGTAAGAGGTTGGTTTTTTTTTCTCCTAAACATAAAGTGATAATGTGTTGTTGATTGAAGGAAAAGCACCTCACTGCCCCAAGAAGCTCCAAAAATTTAGATGAAATTTCATATCTCAGGTTTTCTTACCATATGTTTGGTTACAGACATCAAATGATTTTACTTTTTTTTTTTTTTCCCCCCAACATTTTTCCCCAAGAAACCTATAATAATGTTTTTCTCTTCTGGAAAAGAACACTAAATATGCTAAAGTAACTGATACTATTTACCAGTTATGGGGGAAAATATTTGGGTATCCTGGTTCTTCCTAGAGGAAATAAATTGTTGATTTCTTAATTTTCATAGTGGAGAAGACTGAGGTAAAAACAGTTAAAGTGGATCATCTGTGTTTACATAGTTAGAAAATACTAGATCCAATTTTACTTTTGGCAGTAATAGACAGATGTTAATTTTCTGGATGACTGCTGGTTATTTGTACTCAGCTGATCTGATTACCTTAATATTACAGATTATAACCTCTCTGTGTAGTCATCTCTAGAGGAAAAGGAATTGTTTTCCTACACCTAATGACAAATTAGAACAAGAAGCTCAATAACTCCTTGGCATAATTTGCTTTGCTTAATTTAAGACTTTCTTCCTTGTGTGATGAAATATTATTGTTGCTATGTGCCTCTTTGGATAACAGTAGTATATTTAATGTATGCTAAATAAGGATTTAATTATGACTTCAACCTTTACTGTGTCCACCTGGATAATACAGGTGAAGAGCATGAAGACTTTCACGCCTCTTCAGCCTCTCCACAGGGTTCAGATGAAGTCCTGGTCACTGGACAAGTCACAGCTGGTCTTGATTTAAGAGAATTTTGTGGCTAATTAGCTTGCAGTCAGCAGTGAAAGGATATGTTAGAAAGCTGAGAACTTCCCTCCTCTCCTCCTCATAATTGTTATTTTTAGTCTCTGACATTAAAACAGATCCAAAATCGTTCTATCTGAATTGAGTGAATCTTCTAAAGTGCCTGAGAATTAAAAGAGAGAGGCAACGTGTTAAAGGTGATAAGAGGTGGACCAATGAACTAGTAGTGAAGGTCTGTTTGGACACCTTGAGTAAGGAGGGGAAATCAACGTGGGAAAGATATCCCTGGAAAAATTGTCACAAGCTGCTGCTGAAGTAGGCTGCATGCACACTGATGATTTTGTGATTCTTTTTCAGATTCATTTTGCTTTATTTTCAATCTAAACTTGTTACTTCTGAGAAAAAATGTGCAGTTTGAGGTATGTAAGAAACATTTAAGTCTTCTCTTTCCCCATAAAATTTGTTTGATCCATTTTAGGAGAAGACACTACATTGTTGTGCCTAGTCTGTCTTTACTACAGAGAAAAAAACTGGCACAAAAATTGTGTGTATAATCTCACTCCAGCTAAGAATACCCTTTTCAATTAATAATTTTCTTCTCACAGCCTGTTCTCTGTTAGTCCAATCCAGAGTGCAATTCTCTGGAAATGTCAGTTTTCCAAGAGAAACAAACAATAAATTTCTACAGTACTGCTTGGAGCAAATACTTATTCCTTACAGGAGAGATGATGAGTATAGAGAATTTCTAATTCCTGATGATTCTATCCCTTTTATTCTTCTGGGTTTGGGGGGGTTTTGTTTTTATTTTTTTTTTAAATTTTAATTCTTCTTCTTACGTTCAATGTTTTAATGTAAAATATAGCTACATTTTTGGTGATGGGAAAAGAAGGCTTTTTTGGTGGGTTTGTATTTTTGTTTTTTTGTTTATTTGTTTGGTTAATTTTTTAAAGAAAATTTCTAAGTTAAAAGCCTTAAATTAAATAAGAGCCGATTAACTATATTTCATGTTGATCTACATGTTACTCTGGCACAATCAAATAGATAGTGGCAGTATGTGAACTTTTACTTCTAAAGTCTAAATATCTCAGCAATGAGATATTCAGCTTTTTTTTTTTTTGGCTTTGAGCAAAAATCTTCTTCAGGTGCAGCTGTTTTGGTAGGAAAGGCTACAGCTTTCTGTCAATGGAGTAGATCATGTGTCAATTCAACCTTGCTAACTTTTCCTGAAGGAAATTAAAGAGTAATCTCATAAGCTGATTTGTGACAACCCTCTATGTATCAAACTAAAAGTCCTAAATTTAAATAGCTTTAGATAAATTAAACAAAAATATTACAAAAATTGACAAACCATATGTATGAGTGCTTATTTGATGAATGAAAACCTGTTTTCAGCAAGGGGATGTGACAATATTTTTGAAAAACTTCAAAAGATACACTTAGAGAAGTTTCTACATCAGAGGGAAAACCCTGGAAGCTCAGTCTTTGCTTAGACATATCACAACTGTCAAAGAAACAGATACTTAAGTTAGTGTATCTGTTAGAAATACGGGAATTGTGCTGCAGACGTTCTACCTAATGGCCCAGACTGGGAAAAACTGAAATGGGATGGAAGAAGTTTCGTCTCACTCGTTTCACAAGGAGAATTTTCTATCCAGTGCATATGTCACGCATGTATCAAATCTAGCTCAGATCCTCCACCATTAGAAAAAATTTCCTCTAAATGAATCACCCAATATTGTTTGTCCCCAACATGATTTATTATTTACTGGTTTGGGGAAGAACAATAATTTTGTCTTCTTTTAGGATTGCTTGGAATTACTCCTTTTTTTATGTGCTTCTAATACAAAACAAAGCAAAATCCTAAAAAATGCCAGGACCAATTCTAAGAATCTAAAAAATGTTCTAAGAAATAGCATAAGATGTATGGAAGTGAGAAAAAGGACAAGCTAAATCCTTTTCTAGGACAAGTCTGTGTTGAAATGCTATTAAACTAGAGGCAGCTCCTGTGTTACCAGGTGACGAGATGCCATCCATGACTGTGTAGAAACATCCAGAGCTGCTTCTGACTTCTACAGTTTGTCACATTTCTGGCACCCAGAATGTTCTGCTGTCAAGTATTTCTAGTTTTGTAACAGTTTTGATCTATGAGTAGAAATGTATACATGTAACTTTCAATTCTCTAACTTAAATGAAGAAGTAAGAGAAGTCTTACTTTGCCAAATATATGATGAGCTTTTTATTCTACTTCACTTTATTTTAATGTTAAATGCTGGGAGGAAGAGGCCCCTTTCCAAAGCTTTGAAAATATGTTTGGTAGTAGTAAATGAATTTTTAATGAAAACTAAAAATATTGTTTGAAAGTTATAGGCAGGAAAAACAAAATTGGACTAGAAGATAAACTGGCAGTGTTGTAATTTTTGAATCTGTATCTTGAGTCTGAAATGTGATAAAAAGCTGTCCAGTCAAAAGAACTTGATGTTCTCTATTTTGAATGTGTAGTTTCTATAGAATGATTATTCTGTTGTGTAATAAAATGTAAAATTTAGATGCATTGCATTTAGCCAGCCAAACACTTACGTAACTACTGCCCTGAAAAAAATGGCTTAAAGTAGCTGGGCAAAGTGTTTGAGATGAGCCAAGACCTTGGAACAGAGTGTGGTGTCTACTGGCTGGGCAGCAGCCTCGGGCACAGAGAAAAAGTACTCAGTTCAAATAACTCAAGCCAAAATCAGGATCAAAGTGGTTTATGAATTTATTAATGATTGGAAATCAACTGGCAATCGGTGAACTATAAACTCAGGATCAATAGCAGCAATAAGTAAGCTGAAATACTGGACACTTGCAAAATGTTAATAAAGTGTAAAATTTCAAGCCACTGATCTACAACTAAGTCCTAAGAAGTTACTATTCTCTAAGCACAGTGACATACATTCACTTCCCCCTCCCAGCCCTAGGGTTGCCAGCACCCACCACTGCTCTTGGAGAAACCTTGGGAAAGAGGGCTAAAGACCTCATGAGAAAAGTGGACCAGACTCTCTTTCCTTTTATTAAATCTGGATTTAGTGTGGGATAAAAGATTTTTCTGTCCCTTCAGGACCCATGCCTGGCTTGAAAATAAAACCAGTAATACTCAAATGTGGTGTATTTACAAGCGTAGTTCTGGTTGTTTGGTTGTTAGGAAACATTGCAGCTCTGGTGTGGACACTGCTCATTCTCCTGTGCTTGGGCACACAAAAAGGCCACCTTTGTGGAAAGAAACAGAAACAGTTCACAAACTGGCCATTGCAATGTGAAGTCAGCTTGCTACAAAACAGATTCACTTCAAGCTGCAGGGGACTAATTCCTTGGAAACGTTTTCCAGTACATTGACAGACTGCATATGTGACATTTTTCAGAAATACAGGTGACAATCAGCAGCAGCTGATCTCCACATGACTATAAACTGTTCTCAAAGGTCTGAATGTTCAAGATTCTGTGCTTGCTATGCAAATATCTCTGTGTGAGTCACAGAATCAGGGTCTATTTCTAGCAAGGAAGTTGGGTTATATTTTCACCTGAGGTTGATTTGCCCAGCTCATTCGAAGCTGGGTTTTTTCCCCATCCAGGTGTACCAGGAAGGCAGTGGATAACACTTCCATAATAAGATTAAATACATGTTGAACTAATGTTTCTCCTAGGTCACATATGCAGAGTTTTCCCTGAAATCTTTATAACAAGTAACTTTTCTGTATTTTCATATGACTGACACTCAAGTTGTGGTTGTCACTGATGTAGTAGATTTGTATCTGGATTTGCACATTTGTTCCCCTTACTGTGCTTGGGATATATCCATTAAACTAGCATTGTTACAGTTCATTAATGTGGTATTTCCTGGTAGCTTTCCATTGTCAGGCTGGCTCCAATACAAGTCTCATTATTTCTAGCTGCTTTTTAGCCATTTGCTTTATTCTGTTTAAATTGGCTTAATTTAATCCCATGGTGCTCCCTCTCACTCCCCTTATTTCTCTCTCATTCAGTGCTTTCACCAGCATCTGTGGCAGTTTTAGTAAACTTACTTTAGCTAGAACAGAATAACTTGGATTGTTCAGTCCCATGAATTACTACTGCCTGCCTTTGGTTTTCCTCTTTCCTTTATTTCTAAGGTTTTATAAATTCTAGATGATTTCTTAGAGATCTGGGGTTTTCCTTTGGCTTTGATATAAATTCTCTGACTTACTGACATCCAAACCTTATCATTCTGTTGCAGAACTGCAGCAGTGCTGGACCGGAAAGCCCGTGCTGGCTCTGGTTTCCTTGCTCGTCTCATTGAGATAAGATGGATCCCATGAATACTCATGATATGGTATTGACCAACATTTTTGACAATGAAGAGGTAGGTGTGCAGCTGAATCTGCCATGAAGAAGCAATGACAAGCTAATGATAGAGAGAAACATGTATAATTTTTAAGAGATCTTGCATTTAATTCTTTGTAGCCCTCAGAAGATCGAAAAAATTTTGTAGGTTCAGTGTAGAGCTGCTGCTGAATGCAGCACCTCAGCAGTTCCATGGGTGCTTTCTGTGGCGCTTGAAGCTCAAGCAAAACGAGTTATTGTCCTTATTTTCTAGCAGTAACTACTCCTTAACCACCTTTAAAGATAATTCTTCTTTTGACTTTTTATTGATCACTCATTTTCAAGAAAGCGATAACTTTCAGTCGACCTCTGGGGGTCAAATAGTTCTCGTTTCCTGTATTAAAGCATTTCTTCTCTTAAACCTTTTTAATTAAGTCACTCCTACAGAGAATCCTGGGACTTAATCCCTTCTTGAAGACTATTTACTTTTCTTGTCCAGAGATAGTTGAAAAAAAATATCGTCCAACAATATTAAAAGGATACTTATAAAATTCTGAATGATAATTAATTAATCTCAGAAATAAACTAAATCAGTCTCCCAGCTGAGTTACTTATTTGAAGTGTGTCAAGTGACCTTACTATAACTGTCCATAAAATATCTTTGTTTTTATAAAGGAGGATTATTGCACTTCTCTCTGGTCAAAAGACATTAGATCCTGCTAAACCTTTGAAGGGAATAAATATTGATCTTTGTATTGAAAAATGAATGTGAAGAACCAGTCCTCTCCACATGCACATATATACATTTATTTACTCCTTTATTTATATATGTTCATAAATATATAGATTACAATTGTGCTTGGAAACTTTAACTTAAGTCTTGGCAAAACTGTTTTTTAGCATTAACTAATCTTTTTCTACAGAAATGTGAGAGGTAGTCTGCTTGTATGACTTTGCAGTTCTGATAAGATCATAAGCACCACTGACTCTGAAACTGGGAAGATGGATTAAATTGGAACATAGATTAAATGGCTGACTGCAATTTTATTTCAACTGCATTTAAACCCTGTACTGGTCAAATAGGTCAAATAGAAGCCTGAATAAGCTTTTGCTGTGATCTGAGGAGTTTGGTGTCACACAACACATGCCTTGGAGCTTGGCAAATATCTTGCTTCATCTAGTCTGAGGAAACAATTTGGCATTCTGCTTCAGTTTCCTATCTGGAGAGCATTTACTATGGTGTTTTGTTTTGTTTTGTTTTTTCTAATTCTATATATTTTATTTTGTTTTAGAGGCAGGCTAAAGTCTTTCCAGTAGTGCAGGCAAAACTGAATTTTTGTCACTCAAAGTATGTAGGCCCTCCGAGAAAGGTTGAGTGGAAGTTTTGATTCAGTCATTCTTGATACTGTCATCTTGTTTCCCATCCATTCAGCAGCAGCAGCAGCAGCATTTTCTGGAAGGAATTTGCCCCTGTTATAAATTTGGAACATGAAGACATGTAAAATACACAGAATTATCCTGAAGTGTGGTCTTGTTTTATGCACAATAGAAAAACCATACTTAATTTAAAAGCATCACTCATTCTAATACAAAAGAATTTAACAGTCAGGGAGTAGAATAAATGCGCACCTTTTTTTTTTTTTTTTTTGTGAAGACTTCAGCTAATTCTGGTTCAAATGCGTTAAGTGCCAAAGAAAGAGGTAAATGGTTAACTGGAATCTGAAAGAAAGTGGAAAAAATATGCTGATGCTCCTTATACTACAACATTTGGAAAATATACAGATGTGTTGTCAGGCTTGAAACTGTACTGCAATTGTAGCTGTCATAGGTCCACTCAAATGAAACCTGCACAGGTCAATTCATTTAACATATTTCTATTATATGAGGAAAAAACAGCACATCAATGCTTTCTGAAAATGAAGAATTTCAAGTGTAGGATTTGCATGAGTAATCAAGGATTTATAGCTATGACACGTAAGGCAGGAGAAATAAAACAAAACAAAATTGTAAATAAGACCTGTGAGGCTTCATACTGGTCCAAATATGCACACTGTTATTATGAAAGACTGTATTTTAAATGGGATTTAGTCTTATGTGTTGCCATATTCTTTCAGTTGGAGCCATATCTTACTATATTTAAGAAGGTAGAATCTATTCAGAAATTTATGCTGATGAAAAAGGGCAAGGAATACCTGTCAACAGCTTCCAGCAATCACCGAGTTCATCCATCTGCCTAGGAGCAGAATCAGATATACCTAATACCTGCTGGATATAACTAAGTTGTTCATAACAGCTGCTGGTGAAGGAGTCTTCAACCACTTCTTAGATAACTTTTAGCATTTTCCATCCTTTTCTCCTCATGCTTCCATCTTCCATCCTCCTCTTTAAAAGCATGATTTTGCCTAGGCATGGAGATCTATTTTTATACGTTACTTCCTAATCACTGTGAAAAAGAGAAGATGTTTAGGAGGATAAATGGAGGAAAATATTGCTTTATCAAATAAGTATGGGCAGCCAGGAACATTAACTGGATTTGTAAAATGTATATATTATGAAACAGACAGCAAGATTAAATGATTAAAACATTTATATTATGTAAAAGATTGCACAGATCTGTTTGGGTCTATGCCAATAGAGTGTCGTTGGGATCCTTGTTGTGGTTTGGTTTTGTCGTGTTTGTTTTGGTTTGGGTTTTTTTGTTGTTGTTTTCTTGGGGTTTTTTGTTTGGTTTTGTTTTGGTTTGGGGGGGAGGAAAGGTTAGGTTTCTTTTTTTGGTTTTTTGCAATCATGTGTGATAGCGTTTGTGTTTTGAACATTCTATGACATATTTGAGTTTTAGGATGCATAAAACCCCATTGATTTTTAACATGTAATTGGTGAGTATTGAGGAAAGGTTTAAGTCTTTATCCACAGTTGTGTCACATTGGAAGCAAAATCAGTCTATAGTTTCTATTTTAGAATATAGGCAGTAAATAAAGTAGATATTTTACCTGTATGCAAACTACATTTGACTTTGTGAACATAGTTCCTATTGTAGCATATTATTAGTCAAGTTATGCCATTAAGCAAGCAGCATTTTTCAACATCAATTTAAACAGAATTAAATGTGTCCTCTTGAACATATTAATTGCATCCTAGCATCTTTTTTTTTTCTTTTTTTACTTAAAATAATTCATTTTACAGACAATAATATGGTTTATCCTCTAATATAAATTCCTTGGGGCACAGATAATTCATTATTATCTATTTGGAAGACAGGCACATCATGGGAACTACAAAAAAAGAAGGATAATAATTATATTCCTTAAGGGGAGAGGGAGAAGCGTAGTTTAAATTTTAGGAGCGATATAAATGAGTACTCTGCACAGAACGATTTTAAACAGATGAGCAAAACCTCTGTCTATATATTTTTTAAAAATCATAAAGCAAAATAAAGTTTCAGGCTGTTTTTAAAAAGGAATGAAAATATGCTGAATGTTGGGTTTGAACATGTTTGCTATCAGATAAAATAAAATGAAGTGTTAGTATTCCAAACTATTATGGAATTGAAGGTAGCTGATCTTTTGTCTTATAAGAAAAATTCAGTATTTCAAGATATATTTTCTTCATTGATTGACAATAAACAAAATCAGTTAAAGAAAAGAAAAAAAACAGAAGTCTTTGTATTTCTGAATAATTTTTTATAGACTTTTAGGAAGCCTTTCTTATGAGGACAAACAATAATTAAGCAGGTCTGACTGTAAGCTGTATTACAGTGTGATTGTCCTATGCTACAGAAGTCCATCCTTTTTAATGGATGTACGATCATTGTGTCAAACTCTGAAAATTGAAAAATGCAGCACTTAACAATGAAAAATGAAAAGAAAACCTTATGTCTGTTTTGTTTTTAACCTCTGCATGTTATAACTCAAAGCAAATGGTGCTATTTTAAATGAATGCATGTTGAAATCAGAGATTATTGGCCAAACTTCTCATGCTGCTTTACTAATTTTTAATATAAAACCACAAAGCACAGAACGGGCTTTTTACTTTTATTGTCATTATTCTGGTGTCCTAGAAACTCTTCAGCATTCTTACAGGAACAGTCAGTTGTTTTGTAAGAGACCCCATTCATGTCTTCCTTTTTCACCTACAGCTAACTGAGTTACATTCACGGTGGTTGTTCCCAAATTCGGCATAAGGTTTTTTGCCCAGATTCCTTTACTAACAGTTTCGTGATGTACGATGTCTATAAACCTAGACGGAAGGTTAATTGCATGGTCCTAAAATTGTTCCATTCTTAAATGGCTGTTAGACATTTTGAGGTGCCTCATAATCCGCATGCCCCCATTAGGCACTGTTGATAACAGCTCCACCTTCCATGGCCTTTTCCAGCCGGAGGGCACAATGTGCTTCATTAGTGTGTTTCTGTTCACAGAGGATGCATTACTGGGACCTCGAGGCAAATGGAAAACTTACAAATGATCTTGCCTTGGTTGTTTAAGGAAACAAGATCATAAATACCTCAGGCATGGAAATTACTATTTGGTAGAGACACACGGTTGTGCCCAATTCCCCAGTAAGACAATGCTGGAGATACAAAGCTGACTAGGTCGTGACAGAAAAGAAAAATGTCAGATTTATTATTTGTCTTTATTGATAGATTAAAAGCATCTTCTTATGCTTGAAATAAAGTAGAAGTCCATGTTTGTGGACTAGATCAAAGATGGGAAGAATACCTCCTCGGGTCCAAACTGTGTGTGCTGCAGGGGATCATTTGTTTCATTCATATGGAATTTTTTTGTTGGAGTCAGGCTTCTATTAGTACAGACAGTTCCAAGATCAAATTCACCTTTTTGGTTTGTTTGTTTTTAACTCTGTTATTTTGCAGTGTTATAAAGAACATACAATCATTTCAAACATTTTCAGTTGAATTTTTTTAACAGTCTGGTAATGTAAATGATAAATAAACCTTCCTTTAAACAAAATATTTTTAACTTTTGATTTCAGTAAAGGTATTCATGTTTTGTTTTTCTATTTGTTTGTGTAGAACAAATGTTATTAATGAATATTTATAATGAGGGCAAATATTATTTAACTAATACCTATAATGAGGGTCGAACATTTTTAAAATGGGAAAAGTTGAGTCTACATTAATATTATCAGACAATCCCAATGTAAATTTTAATTCTTGCCCTTGAAAGGAAAGGCAACAGTTAATATAAAATAGAAATGCTTGCTTTCAATACAAGTATTTTAGAGACCCTTTTGAATTTTAATGGAAGAGCTATTTTCTAATTCATTTGAATGTAATCACTTTTCTTAAGGTTGCATTTTATGACAAGTTTGACAATCAGTCACTGTAAGGGAAAATTTTTCAAACCATAAGACCTTGAATACATTAAAAAAACAAAGGTAGTTTTGTTATCAGAGAAACTGATAATGCTGAAAGCAAGCCAAGGCATGTACGAGGGGAAAAAAAAAAAAATGGAGAAAAAAAGTTCTTTTCAGGCTTCAACCTTTAGAGATCAGTTCATCTGAAAGGGTTCTGTCCTGGTTATGTTTTAAAGCGTGCACACACGAGGATACACAGGCACACACACACAAATTCAGTGGTGCCCTCAGGGTGCCTCCGTTTGTATTACAGGGCGTCTCATTTGCAGTTCACCCGGGATAGAACTGCTCAGCTTCCCTTTGTGCTCTCAAAGCCACCTATAATAATACAAATAGAAGTACCCCCAGGGCACTGCATACAATGCATCCAGAAACGCCAGAGATCCTTTAGGGTTTGAAGAAAAAAAAAAAAAAAAACCAAACAAAACAGGAAAGAATTTGTTTTCCTCCATGGTAAATAAACACCAACTATTTGGTGATTTATATTTCTGAAGTTGAGCTTGTCATTTCCTATTAAGTTGAGGCTTTGTAGTATCTTTTAATTTCGAGAGCCAAACGATTGGTCACATCCTGAGAGATGTAGGTTGTTCCCTGGGAGATTTGCCTGTTCCTGTACTCAGAGAACACTTTCAGAGCAATTTACATTTTCTTTAATAAGAAACCAGAAGCTTCAAAATAAAAGGCTGAACAGAGCCAAGTAAGATTCATGGCTGAAATTCTGCATGACAGAGATTCCCTTTACAAAATAAGATTGAATTATTATTAATCTGCTTGGGTTTTTTTCACAGAAAATAATGTACTTTTTCTCTTCTTAAAAAAAAAAAAAAAAAAGCTATTTCAGAGCTTTCCTTTCTCGGAGCTACTCTTTATCTTGTCTACCACATTAAAAAAAACACAAACCTCTGAAAAACCCCAGGAAGCTTTATCTAGTCACATTAACCTCCTTTTAGCATATGATCAATTAACATTAATATCTTTGATATAATGTAATAAAGTTTTCATGATAATTAAACACAATTGTATTGCAAACAGTTTTACCCTTTTATTTTTAGAAAATGTGTAGAAGAAAGTGCTTTTCTCCTCTTATTTCTGGAACACTTAATATTTTCTTATGTTGCCTTCTGAAATGCAGAGGGTATATTTCATGCTTGTTAAGACTACAAGAGAGTCTCTATCTCAATTTGAATAAAGTGCCCTTTTGTGGACATTTACCTCATGTTTTGGATTTTTACTGCAGTTTTAGAAGGCTGATTATGAGCAAGGTTATCAATGAGCTTGATCTCTATTTCCATTGACCTGAATTAATTTAAGGTGTCCAGCAAATGTTACTAACTAGATTCCCCAGTTACAGTGAAGGATTTTATTTCCACCAAAACCAATGGCACTCTCAGGCTTGCTTGAGAATGTGGTTCTACAATTTCACCCTTTAGGTAGTGAGTATTTGATAAAACTGTTTATCTTTCATGCTGTATTTTGCTTTGATGTTTCTACATTGCTACTTTAGCACTAGTACATTATCTATTTGACTTTTGCAGCTTCCTTTATGCATACATTTTAATAAATCTATTTACAATGATTTTTTTTCCATTTTACCTCAAATACAGTCGTAATTCTGAAAAATGTCTTTCTAGTTACAATTTCCTAGCAGACCGTGAAATCATAGATTCATTTAGGTTGCAAAGGACTACTAAGATCATTGAGTCCAACCATTAAGCTAACACTATCAAATTCACCACTAAACCGTGGCCCTAATGACACATCTACAGGTCAGGTGCTTGAAGTCTTGTCCTTTTGAGGATACTGCTCTTTGGGTGGAGGTAAATATCTGCCTTGTTTCCTAAGCCTTTGGAGAATGTGGTGGAGACCTGGGAATTGATGAGCCCTTCTTTTCAGTTCTTTTACTGTGGTGTGGAGCTGCCGGCCCTCGTCACCCAATGCCCAGCCCCATGGAACAGCAGGACTGATGCTTGAGCCATGAAGGGCCCAAAACATTGCCTCAAGTTGCAGTGACCGTCAGAAGTATCACTCCCACATTCTCAGTTCCTCTCATGGGCTGAACAGTGGGGTCAGGTCAATTAAACACTACATCCTGCTGGACTGTGGGATACTACAAATGTCATGTCAACTTTTCCTGTGGTAGTCATTAGGGTAGTTTACCATAGACAATACTATCTTTCAGCTAAGCACAAGCCTGAAGAAAACTGGAACTGTAAGGAAAGAAAACCAATTCAATCTAATTCTGGAGAAGATTGGAAAGCTGTCAGCAAGAGGAAAACAATTTGAAGAAAGACAAGTATTTGCTGTCAAGTGTTGTTATCCTCTAAGAGGGCTGCTCTCAGGTTCTTGCAGTTTCTTGACAACTCAATAAAATCAGAAAGCCAAAATACATTTTTGGCAATGCAAGGATGTTTTTTGTTGTTGTTTGATAGCACCTCTACACTCAAGAAGCAGCACGATGTATGTTCTCTCGGTTACAATCACTAACATGTCTGAAATTGAATACAAAAGCCACAAGAAACTCCTTTTTCTCTGACTTAAGTATATACTTTTAAAAGTATAAAATTTCTATCTGCTTTCAGTTTTGCTTCAGGCTGTGAAAAACAAGGAAACGGTGTTGCTTAAAAATTTAAACTCATTATGCTGAAGAGGTACAGCACCCCTTGATTAAATGCTACTAGAGTAATTAAGTCATTATTACCCTGACAATGTTGTGATTTCTCCTTCAAACATCAAAATATCTCTCAACTGTGAGCACACAGTCAAATATATAGTTTTTGAATATTTGGGTGTTTCCCTATGACATGTGGAAAAAATAATTAAACGTGTTTTTAAAACAGGTGTTACCAGTTGCCCTTTACCAAAATGACTTCTCTTTCCTACTGTAACAGGTTGTTTTCCTTACCATGAATTCAGATACATCAAGATGGAGGCATAGCCTTTTTTTCCCCCCTTTGTTTTCATTCTATTCCATATTCTAAGTTCTTTATTTTCATTTTTCATGCTATGTGTACCACTGCATGTATCATTTGTTTTGATGACAACAATGGACAACGAAGAGCAAACACCTTGCTGACCCGGTGTGAGTTTCATGCGGATGTGTGGTGATCACTGTTTTATAAATGAGATTGAGGAGTGGTAGGGGATGGAGCAAAAACAAAGTTTACCTCATATAAAATACACATTGGTACCCTCATAAGCCACACAATGTCTGAAGTAAATCAATCCATCATTGTGGGTCAAACAAATTTCCTGTGGCTGAAAGGGAAAGAATGAATTGATGGAATGAAGTTAAAAGCACTGCAGTCATTAAAAAAAATGAAATCCTACAAGTATTACCTCTGTGTGTTGAGGCATCTTTAATAAGCAAGATTAACCTTTTTTGACACTCTTCAGGAGTTTTGAATTTGATGTAACCTGTGAAAATTTTCAAGTGTTAAAGCATGATCTGGACTTAGCTACTAATTGCAGAATAAAGGTGATATTAACTGGATCACAAAGAAAAACAAAACAACCTGTCTGTGTTTCCTACAAGTGTTTACAGGCAAGTCAGTGTAGATGCCGCTATGCTCTCATCCAAAATATTCACAGTTTGAGTTTTGAGAGTTGGAGAAATGCTTCTATGCACAGAGGTCAAGTCAACAGCGTTATCATTTATTCCTTTTGATGGCAGTAAAACTTAAGTGAGTATTTACAAACTCCACAGTAGATCTAGCTTCTAATTTATCATTCTTCAGGTACGTAAACGTAGTACTTGAACTCAGTAAAAATATTGTTTCACCTCAAGGAAAAGTCCTGAACCCAGTCCCTGGAGAAATTCCTATGCTTCTGCCTCTGTGATTAAACAATAAGTAGAGTTTTGTTTGCTTTTGAATTTCTCCTGTGTTTACTTTTCCAATCTCAGATTTTATCTGAAATAAGATGGTGGGACTGATGGAGTGGAGGGGAAGCTTCTGCATAAATGTTGATAGATTTATCTACATCTAAGATGCTTATGCTTGGTAGGAATCTCTACAGAAAAAAAAGAAGGAAATCCAGTCACAAAATATTCGATGTACAAAAAGGTTTTTATGTCAAAAAAATATTCTGCATATGGAAAGGGAGAAATTAATATTCTTTTTTAGTTGCAAAGTTGGTTTTTTTTTTGGTGACTAATATTTTACATGCAATTCCTTGTTCAAAAAAACTAACATATACCTCACATTTCTGAAAGTGTTCCTACTAAGGGAATAATACTCTATGAATCACTGCCTCAGATAGTGGCTATGAGATGCCATCCTCTTCGATGTTCAACATTAATTTATTAATGCATGGTTGGGCTGGCTAATTAGGGGTTTTGCCTTCCACGTTTCCCACAACACTCAGCTGTGACCAGAATCAGTTGGCTTGTTTTGGTTGGGGGGTTTTTTGATTTTTATTTTTTTGGGGGGTGGGTTTGTTTGTTTATTTGTTTGTTTGTTAATTTATATCCTTTTTCTTTTCTGTTCCAAATTTGAAGACATAGCTAGGTTGACTTATTTGAGGGATAGAAGATTGAACTATGTTAACAGAAAAAGAGAAAGCTTACCTTATGCCAGCCTTGATTTCATTGGAGACAATATTGATGTGAATCCAGCATGTAAGTATATTCTATGGAAACTATGTTGTACATCATGAGCATATACTGATTTTTTTGCTTGTTTCTTTCTTCCCAATTCAAGACAAAGCTTCTGACAGAAAGCCAAACCTCTTACTCTGTGGGTTAGATCATTTTAGGCTACCATCACTGATGAATTTGAAAAATGGTTACTAGCAGTACTTCCAAAGTTATTGCAAAGAAATGACCCAAGGTTTCTGAGACTTTGAATTTCATTTCCTGTCTCTGCATCCTACAGGAATTAAACTCTCGTTTTTTTCTGCTCATTTTTCACCAGCTAAACTTGTTTTACTTACAGTGTCTGTAATTTAGTAACATTGGAGGGGTAGAGAAACAGAAATGGACCAAAAACCCAAGTAAAATATTTCTGGTTTAAAGAGTTTGAAGCTCCTTTTCCCCCTCTTCTCCCTATTACTGCTCAGCCTAAGATATTCTGCAGGCTTTATATTTTTGCTGGATTTCACCAGCACAGAATATTTCTCCTGGAAAGCCCCTATTTTGTATACTTTGTCTCTTTTCTGAGGTTACAGGATACAACAATTTTCAGTCTAAATCTCTGAAAGGAAAGCCCACTATATGACTCCAAATTGGAGGACTATCTTCTACAGGAACCTAATGGAACACCCTCCATTTTGCTGCAAAGGCCAAGCCTTTATGCTAGGCTTGTGCCAGATTTTCAGATATTCTTTTTTATATGTTTGTTCATATTGTCCTTTCTAGGTCTTCAAGCAATTAGTTTTTATTTGCATGCATCATTTCACTTCTTTGCTCCCAGGATACAGTCCTTGCTTTCTGGCTGTCCTATGAATTTTTTCTCTCAACTTTCCATTTGGACCTTTTGCTCATTTTCTTCAGGCTTCTATTTGAAATCCATATCCTCAGGGCTTCTCTTTTTTTTTCTTTTCTTCCTTATTTTCTCCCCCTCCCCCTCCTTCCTAGATTTTTAGTTGCTGTCATGTTGTGCTGCTTATCTGAACAATGATACCAGTCTCTTATGTTGCTTTCCTTAAAATAGCTTGCCTTTTTTTTTTTATTGTTCTTTATTCATATGACTGCTTTGAGTTTGGTTCTTCATTTACAAAAATGTTATATAGAGGAAGAAGTAGCAATTTTTGAAAGAAATGTCACAGCAAAGAGACTATTTTCTTATATACATTGATTGATTTTTAATTTTGTCAGGCATTTGTGTTATTAGAGATTGAGTTCTTCACAAAGTGATATGACTTAGTAATCATGTTATATTCAGAGACCAACTTTAGAGAAGGATAATTGGAAAAAACCCTAAACTATGTTAAAGAACCTGTTTTTTAAAATGAGTTGGTTCCTTATGATATCTTTTTTTGGTTAACATTTGAGTAGTCTTTCACATATATATATTTAATTTATTAAAAATATTTTCCAGCACAATATTCTAAATCAAATTATGATCTGTGCATTTATTGTGTAGTTTAATTAATACTATTTTAATAAAATGTTTGAATTAAAATACAATTTCTATTTTGTGCTGTCTTTAAATTTGAATACATATTTATAAATTTAATAAAATGTTAGGTATTGAAATTTTATAAATAACGTGGACATTAATTGTGATTAGGTTATTTTTTCCCCTAACTTGAAGTAGTTATTCCCTTTAGATGTTCATGCATATAAATAATTGCAGTATAATATGTCTGGCTTGCATTTTCCCCCTTAGGAGATTTGCTATAGGAAATATTTGGCCTCAAGTGAGCTGCTCTCTGGTGTTGGTGGGGTTACCCTGTCCTCAGAACTGTGAATTTATGTCCATGTTTGCAGAATTAGAAGTTGTGGGGGGTTTTATGGTAAACTTTTAAATTCCTACCTGTCTTACTTAGACTAAAACTTGAGAGGGTTGTGCTATATGTAATAAGAAATGAAGGAAAAAATGATGAGCAAGTACTTAAAAAAACCCGAAGGTGTTTAAAATTTTTCCCAGCAGAGAATAAATTTGTTGGTACTGTATTAGTGACAATTAGTACAGTCAGTGTGATATGTATCATTGGGAGAGTAGGGGAATACAGAAAATACAAAATATAGAGAGTGAGGGTTTTTTTCTTCTCCATACTCTATTCTTTAGGCATTCAGTTATTTAATTTAAAGGTTTTATTTAACTTCAAAAGGTTCATGTCCTTTGACCTATATGGTCCTCTTAACACCAGCTGGAACTAAGAAATGTTTTTTGCAGGACAAATAGACATGAAAAGAACAAAGAATAGGATGCAAGGTGAGAACAGGACATTCTGGTGCTGTACTTGGGCTGTAGGATATCTTTTGAAAGTAGGAACCTGATGTTCAAAAAAAATGAAATTTTCCAAGATGAAGTTTCCTGTTATCTGAACATTTATGGTGTTTTTTTTTTTTTTTTTTTTTTTTTTTTGTCACTGGAGAAACTAACTCATGATATTAACTGCTTAAAGTGTTTGTGCTTTGGGGAAGAATACCTTACATTAATTTTTTCATTTCCAATTATTTGTTTTGAGGATTTTTTAATGCGTTTCTGGACATAGACTATTGATCTCACCTTTTTGCTGCACTTGATCCTATGTCCCCATCAATATTAAGCCTCTAATTCTATTCTTCTTGTTGAAGTTTCTCATGAGCAGTGGCAATGGACAAAATAAACAGATTGATGTCATCACAATTAAGAAGATACAGTAATTGGTGTAAATTAAATGGTCATTGGCACAACTACGTTTGTGGCAAAATCTCTATTTTTCTCATTTTTACTTATACAGACACTGGGAATGGAAGCACTCCGATGTGTAGTCATATACATGTTAAAAGTGACATTGAAAAATCCAAACCCCAGGTAAATCAGCATTAGAGGTGGTTTGTGAAGGGCATGGTACTTCCTTCAGTTGTGTTGATAACTATTGAATTGATGATCATTTTTGATTACTGGCAATAGTCTATTTAAAAGAAAAATCCCTTCTTTTGAAAATAAGAATTATTCTTTCATTTGCATAACCTTCTAAGACAGATTATTAGTAAGACTTTTGGTAATCTCATTATTTTTCTTTATTTTCAGTTGTGGATCTTGGGGCTCCTCAAACATTTCATGTGACAAAAATGTGGCCAGCTTCTGATTTTTTTGGTTCTTAAAAGGGCTTGTGGTAGGTAATGTTAGTCTTTGAACTGCAGCGTGTTTACTGGAATTCTGCACATATATTTTGGGATTCTGTGCATATATTACATTGCATGTGCACCTGTTAGCTAAAATGGGCTTAAACCAAGATGCTGAGGCAGTGTCTGCCCTCACAATAAAAACACTTCGGCTTCCCTTTACACATTCATTGACTAATCATGGAATCATAGAATCAGTCAGGTTAGAAAGGACCTCTGAGATCATCAAGTCCAACCCCTGATCCACTACCATTGTGATTACTAGACCATGGCACTCAGTGCCACATCCAGTCTCACCTTAAAAACCTCCAGGGATGAATAATCCACCACTTCCCTGGGCAGCCCATTCCAGTGCCTGATAACCCTTTCTGTAAAGAATTTCTTCCTAATATCCAACCTAAACCTCCCCTGGCAGAGCTTGAGACCATGCCCTCTTGTCTTACTGAGAGCTGCCTGGGAGAAGAGACTGACGCCCACCTGGCTACAAGTTCCTTTCAGTCGTAGAGAGTGATGAGGTCTCCCCTGAGCCTCCTCTTCTCCAGGCTAAACCCCAGCTCCCTCAGCCTCTCCTCACAGGACTTGTGTTTGAGTCCCTTCACCAGCCTCGTTGCTCTTCTCTGGACCTGCTCCAGTCCCTCAATATCCTTCCTGAACTGAGGGGCCCAGAGCTGAACACAATACTCAAGGTGTGGCCTCACCAGGGCTGAGTACAGTGGAAGGATCACTGCCCTGCTCCTGCTGGCCACACTGTTCTTGATGCAGACCAGGATGCCATTGGCCTTCTTGGCCACCTGGGCACACTGCTGGCTCATGTTCAGCCTCCTGTTGATCCAAACTCCCTTTCTGCCTGGCTGCTCTCCAGCCACTCTGTGCCCAGTCTAATAAGTTACTCTACATCCATTTTCAAGAAAGTTAGAAATCACCTCACTTTTTTCATAGTAAATTCACAAAAAAACATAGCAGGCATATGATTGTCAAGCTGACCATTACTTTTTTCTTGCTGCTAAGGTCCCAGGTAAAACTAATAAAGTTATCCTTGAGTCACAGTGTGTGTGGTCAGCAGCTTTAGAAAATCCATATTTATATGGATGAGAGGAGGCTATCGGTAACTTAAAAAATAAGAACAGTTACAGGTAAGTGCAGAAATGTTTAAATGAACTTATGAACCTGTTAAATAACTGGTCACAGTAGTATGAGTTATAGATTTTCCAGGATAATTGATTCAGTTTGTCTTTTGATGGTTGTATTCACAAGTAGAACTAAAAAGCCTAGCTTTGAGATTACATTAAATTGCTAAGTAAACCCAGACATGCTAAACAAGAGAACACTGAAGATTTATCAAGACTGAGCATTTATCTTGTTGCAGTTCACAGTTTTTGTCCTTTTTCTTCTTTTTTACATTTTTCTTGGTCAAGAAATTGCTTGAATTCTGACAGAAGTCAAAAAATAAAATTGAGAATATTAACATATTAATGTAAATTACAGAAAGGCCTTTTCAGTAATGTGCTAATAACAGATCTGTTTTTAGAGGTTAGTCTGCTGACTTGAAGTACAGCAGGAGCTTTTGTGTTTGGCAGCTTGGAAACCATAGGAATTACAAATAGTATGTAGGTGTTCATTTGTGTAGCCTTAGTGCATCAGTTCAAATAGGGTCACTCTCTCTTAAAAGCATGTTAAAATGTTTCAGTGTTTAAAATGACATGTTTTAGTCTAGTATCTTCATTTTTTAATATTACAGAAAGTGGAATAAGTAATATATTACTAATAGTATATTAGTATATCTAGTATATCTAGAATTTGTCCACAAATATTTCAAATGCCTGTTGTGCTTGAAAAATATTTTTGTGGGGGAAACTTTAACACACGAATTAGAAAGGTTTTCAGAAGCTGTACAAGATTAAACATCATAGATTCCTCTTTATCAGAGACTCCTACATAGTTTGATTTTTGTAGCCTAATCTCTACCTATGCCTCGTATAGGAATCAAAAAATAATTGTTTCTTCAGAAAATTTCTTGACTTGTATTGCCTTTATCTCACTCTTTTTTTTTTTTTTTTTTTTTTTTTTTTTTTTTTTTTTTTTTTTTTTTTTTTTTTTTTTTTTTTTTTTTTTTTTTTTTTTTTTTTTTTTTTTTTTTTTTTTTTTTTTTTTTTTTTTTTTTTTAAACAGGAAAAAATATTAACATTAGTTGCCACTTTCTTGTACTGATTTTTCATCAGATACAAAAAGACAGAAGTATTAGACAAGAAGGGATGTTCCTTTCTTGGGATCATCCCTTCCTTGCAGAGGATAAGGAAATAGAATTCAGTATGAAACCATTTATTTAAAGGAATTTTTTCAGACAACTTTTTGAAAAGGGAAAAAATACAAAGACTTAAATTTTACTACATCCTCTGAGAATTTTACCTCATTCAGTTATCTTTTGATTGATGTGCTTCTGCCTTTCTGACTTCAATTATATACTCAAAGTATACAGGTACTTCTATAAATAAGAGTTTGTATGAAATTCGTGTTCCCAGTTTGTTAATTAAACATAATATATTTATAGGTAGTGTATGACATGACAGGTCAGAAATTTCATATGTTCCCTATTTACTTTGGAGAAATTGAAATGAACATATACATGATGTTATTTAAAAAATACAGGTAGCTGTTGTTCTGCAACTGCTTGAAGAAGAAAAATTCACTATAATTTCTAGTGTATTATGGTTTGTAATAAAGAATTTCTTATTTGTAACAGCAGGTGAACCATGATTTTAAATTTAGAATATTAAAAACAATATCACATTATTTTAATCTGGCATTCCAAACATTTAGAATCAGTGAAGCAGGAAAACAACATGTTTCAGCTCAGGTATTCATCAACAGTAATCTGATGGGATAGCTAATGAGAGACTACTTCAGATTTACTGGTTCTGTGGGTAGGAGACAAATCACCTGATGGTCATTCATTCAAATGTTTTGGTCCTTACTTAACCTGGATCCTTCCCTAGAGATGTTTTCTATTTGTATTTTGAGAGTTAGTATTTCATTATCTTTTATCAGAAACTCAATCAAAAAAGATTATGATACTAGTGGTTTGTCTTCTTTTCCTCCTTTCCTCCCACCTTTGGTTGGGTGAATTTCTTTGATGTTGCAGTATCAACATCTGTAAAGAGCAATTTTTAGAAATATCTTTGAATGTATAACATTTTTTAATCCATCAGCAAAAAAAATAATAGATTTTTATTTTATACATCTTTTTATGAGCTCAGATTTGAGATCTGTGTGTTTTCTTACTCATTGAAAGTTCTCTAAATTGTATGGAGTAGGTTTGAGTTTGAGGTTGTTTTGGGTTTTTGGTTGTTTGTCATTTGTTTTGTTTTTTAAGAAATACAGCACAAGTCAAACAACAAAATAACAAACAATAAAAAAAAGCCTTTCCATTGTTAAATTAGGCAATGGTAGTAGAATCAGTAAATTCTGGGAATTTTATTTTTTTTTTAATAGAAAAAAGTAAAAGGAAGTGGTTGAATATTCTGATATCCAGTCAGGTCTTCATGGCTATTATGCAGGTGTTTTTCCTACCCAGAAAAATGGGGATATTTGATACAGAATTTGTTGAGACAATAAAATGGATAGCCAGTAAATGTAGGTTGGCAATCTCTTTGGGTTTATTGCTCTTTAACGATAAAGAAATAAAAAGACATCTTATTCAAGAAAAATAAATGGTTTTTAGAGTATTGATGTTAGCCCCATGTTGCTCTCATCATTATAATTAACCTAGTTTTACATATAATAAAAAGACTGTTGAAATATCAAGGTGGAAAGTTCTCAGGTCAATACAGATATTCTATTATAGGACAAAATCTTAAGTCAAACTCCAGAAGACGCAAAAGTCACTTCGTACAGACCAATGAACACTTACTATTGTTGTTTGGTCATTAATTCATAATATGATTTATACAGACATATCAAACCTGCTCTTTAACTACTGCTCTTAGATTAAATTGTGATGGAAATAAATGATCCAAGCAAAATTAGTAGATTTGAGAACTGTTGGATCATACTGTACAATGGGTTTTACATAATTCAATCCTTAATGGGTATCCAATATGCTTAAATCGTATTTCTAATTTTCCCTTAAATAGTTTGCGTCACTAATTTGCTTCTAAGAGATTTCTGCCAATCAAGTTAAATACTTTCTGCAAACTGCTTACATTCCTGTCAGAGCATACTTGTTATGCGAAACACCCACATTCTGTTCTAGTTCCATTTTAGTTACTTTATTATTATTTTTTCTAATCTTTCCTCCCACAGAGTGTTAGTGACTTCTTATTGATGGGTGTCCAGGAAGCTGAAGGCACTATTTATTTTTGAAATATATTCATTGAATCAGTGCAGATCTAGACAGCACCTAAAAAGGCAAATTCCAGGTTTTGAGAGCTGTGTGTGGGCGTTCTCCCTCGCTTCCTTCCCAAGCTGCTGTTCTGCACCAGCAGTTCTGCCACCCCTGCAGGGAGGCACAAGGCACGCCAAAGCCAACAGCACTGCTTAGTTCCTCTTGAATCCCTCTTTAGCAAATACTGCCTTCCAATGTTTTGCTTTCCAGGTATCAAAAAGTGTCAAGTAAACAGTAGATTTTGAGCAATACATAAGCTCACAAGAGAATAAATGGTCTTTGGACAGCATGCTTACATTGGAAATGTAGTGTGAGGAATATTCTGTTTTTCTTAGAGATAATACATTCTTATTAGTGTGTGTATTATGTTAGTGTATGGTAACTCATTATCCTGTGTAAACACTATATTGGGATAATAAGAACATTGTTAAGGCTTTAAAAACGCTTTCTACATCTCATTCAAGGAAACATTAAGAGATTTTAGCTTTAACAAGCAGCATTTTCCCCTTGGGAACACCAGTACTGAAAGAAAGACAGCTCAGCTAGTTTGTCCTCTATGATAATTTAAGGCTAACATAATATATTAATTCAAAATAGCAGCACTAAAAGAATTTATAATTTTCAGGCAGGTTCTCATTCTGTTCAGAGTGCAGAATGTGTGTTCAGAATGCAGAATGTACAAAGGAAGGCAGGTTTTTTTTGGCAGTGAAGTACCTAATAAGAAGTGAAGGTGTTGACCCACTATTCATTTCTTGTTTAAATTCTCCTTAGCCAAGCAAAACTCCCTTTTGAAATTCATCACTTGACTTCCATTGAAGTTTTGATAAAAGAACTTCTATGTTCATGATGGCGAATTCTTTCATTTCCTTTCCTCCCACTTTCTAGAAGGAGCTTTATGTGTATTGTCCTATGATATTACATGCAACAGCAACTTTCACCATGTAATTTCCCATCATCCTTTCAGCTGGTGAAAAAGTTTTTAGGGTTTTTTTTTTATATGTGTCTTTTGTGGCAATTTTAGAAAATTTCAGCTGCCAACTTGTGCTCCAAGACTCGTCCTCAGTAACAGTTCCCTGATTCTGCATTTCTTAAGGATCAGTGGTAGGAGTGGTCTGTGATGTCATTAGGGAGTTAATTTGTCCTCTGTCTCTCAGACTTTGCTTCCAGTGACTTGAAGGAGAGTTGCATCTCAGTAAATGGGAACAGAATTACACCACAGAGCCCAGAATCCTTTCCTGGCTGTTTGGATCACGTATGATCACGGAGGTGTTGTACAGACAGAGCTGTTGGAATTATCATTACTTTTTTTCTTTAACTTTTGCCTTCTTAATTTAAAATGGATGTGATATTCCTCATGTTCTGGTGATCTTTTGCTAGATTGGTAGGTTTGGTTTAGTTTGATTTGTGGTTTTTCCTAACCCTAGCACTTAGGGTCCTTGATTTTCAAGTTTTATTAGTTCAAACAGGCAAAAACCTCTCCTTCTATTTTTGACATTATTCACTTTAAAATAAACCTCAAATACGTGGGGCTAAAGTATTTCAGTTTCTTTTTCAGTTATCTTCATTGGGTAATTTGTCGAAAGTCTGCCTCATTCCTTGTTTGAGTTCTCATCCGTTCAATTGCATCTCTACCTACAACTGTTTCCAACCAGCCCTCATGCAAGGATTTAAAGAGCAGATCTATATAATATCAAGTTAATACCTCTGTGGAAATTCCTTTAGCATGCACTCGTATTAAATAACTTGTACTCGCTTTTCAGAATCCAGGAATTCTCTTATTCTTTATCACTGTGTATTCAGATGGCTCACTGAGCTAGCTGGCCATGTAGGTCCATGCTTTAACGATAACCAATACAGAAAATAAATGAAAAAGCAGAAGTCTGTCAGGATTATGACCTGTGCAATGTAAACCAGAAAGACAAGAGGTGGTATAAAGGCTTCTGCTAAGTAGGTATTTGGAAGGTCTAATGAAAACTACGGAATATTGGGGACAAAATGCTTCTAGGACTATGCGTCAACCTTTTCAGTGGGTTTTGTTTATTTGTTTTGGGTGTTTTGGCAGCTGTTGTTGTTTAGTTGGGGGGTTTTTTGGGTTGTATAGGGTTATTTTGTTAGTTTGTTTGCTACTTGCACTCTTTTAGTGGTTTGGTGTTGGACCGTTTGTTTAGTTTTGTTCTTGTTTTCGGCTTTGTATTAGACAGTCAGCATTTGAAGAGTTCTCATTCTGTAGGCTAACTATCCATAGTAAAAACCTCCAGCCCATTCTACTTGGGACATAACAGAGAATTGCTTCAAGGAATCAATTAGCTGCAGCAGGTTTGTTCTCAATCAAGTCTCAGTTATAATTAAAATAAGCTAATTTTATATTTTTAAGCTATAGTTTGATCCCATATTTGCCTTCTATGTTGCCCACTGCCTTAGCTGGGAAAATACCAGCCCTTGGGACAAACAAATGAAACTCTTGATCCTACATAAGGACATGATACTAGATTTTCAAAAGTGATAATTATTTTTATTCCATATCCTTAGTCCACTTCTGAAGTCATTGTATCTACTGCTCTCAACATGAGATCCAAGTGTTTACTGTTTAAAGTAGCAAAACCTATGAGAAAGACTAGATTTATTCATCCAGGTTTTGTAGCCATGCAAAATTTATGGCTTAGGAAGTTCTAGTAAGGAATTGATGCATTTGGTTGCCTTGGTATCAAGAATATCTTTGGAGCATTTACTGTGCTTTGTTTCCCTCAATGCAGAAAAACAAGGTCATCATTCTGATGTGGTTTAGCTTTTGAAGAATATAATCACTGGTATGTGTGGCTTTGAATTGCAGTGCATGCAACTCAGAGTGCAATTTAAATCAACTTCTGATGCATCACACTAGTTATTTCCATTGCCTGCTGTCTCTCCCCTGCCAATCTTGCTGAGTAAGATTCTAGATAAAAATTAAGTCTTGATCCCTAATATTGCTGTGGGAAGTTTCAGTACATTACGGTCAGTTGCAAAATGTCCTTTCAGTGGGCTATTTTTTTTTAAAGATGCTGAAATTGAGATATTTTTGAATTAATCAACAATAACAGCATTGTTAGCATGAATTTAAAATGTGCTGGGACATGTCCCTAATTTTCTGGTTTGGATTTATATTGTTGTTCAGTTAAGTCTGCTTAAGTCAGTTGGGGTCCACAGTGTAATTCTCATGCCTTCTGTGATTGTGTTCATTATTTTGTATGGCTTCAGAGTGACAGATTTAAGTCTTTTTATAGTTATTGAAGGTGAAATTTATCTTGATTCTAGTCTCTCATGTTTTAGTGGATTCTGCAATAGAAATAAAATTTTACACCTAGGAGAACTCTCTGGTGACATTTTTTCTAGTATATCAAATAGAGAGTTTGATAAACTTTTGTAATCATTTACTGCAGACAGATCTTATGAGAGACTTTGCCTTCCTATAGTTATATAAGTTAAAGTTATATTTCTTGTTAACATAGGCATTTTATTTGAAGTCATTTTGATTTCTGACTGTGATTGTATCAGTGGTTTGCAGGTATTGCAGATGATCCTTGAATACTGTTGATTCCTAACTCTTTAGGTTTTGGTGTCCGCTTTTGGTGCTGGACAAGTTATTCAACAGAGATTTTTGAGGAGTACATTGCACATTTTGCTTAGCAAGTTATGAAAAAGAGAGTGAGTTTTTAATGGGTTTTTTTGGTATTTCTTTTCTCTTGTGTCCATATAAATAGTAAGCTTTTTGTGCTGTCCAAGAACAGGTCTTGTAAGCACTGTGGTGATTTAGCAGCTTTTATAGCAGTATTACAGGTTCTAGAATTTATGGGGAAACTTTGGTTTGCTGCTTGATCTTCTGAGTAAAATTGGGCTTGTTTTCTTTTACATGCCTCACTTGAGTGAATACACACTCCTTTTGAAAGTCACTAAAAGCATAATGAGTGAGAGCTGTGAATAATAATTAAACAAGGATGAAAGAAATTGGGGTTCTAAACATTTTCATGAAAATCTGAGAACGTTTTCTAAAGATTGCTGCATCTTTTCAGTTTTTCCTTTAAAATAACTAATTTAAAAAACAGGTGAAAATAAACTCTGCAAAACTAAATGCTTGTCTTTTGCTCTGCATGTATTTAGGAAGCTGTAGATTTTCTCAAGCATAAATGTAACAAGAAGTTTACAAGGTGCAAGAAATCTTACAGAAGGAAATAATTTTAGTCTAACTGTGTATGAAAGGACATTGGTTTAGATCTTTGATTTCTGCCTATTAGCTCCTGAAATTTTCCATTTATTTATTCATTTATTCATTAATTCAGATTTTGAAACCTGAAATGAATAGCTTCAATCAAGTTCTTCATGTTGTATTCTCAGATGAGGGTATTGGAGCTTCCACAGAAGGAACATGACTCTTGATTATTTAATTTTAGAAACTGGTTTTCAAGCCCCAGTCACAACTGTTTGACAAAACTTTTTAGCATAACCATGAGTCATTTCTTGTACCTTTAGGTACAGCAGAGTTATTATTCAGTTTATTTAACAAAATAAACTGGTAGTGACAATTCCACATGTATGACATGCTTTACTACAAGAATTGAAAGGTTTGAGAATATCTAAAGGTTTATAGTAAGACAAGTTTAGTAAAATGAGTCAAGCTTTTTTAAATTATGCATTTTATAAAACCATCTGGCTTTTTCAAGGTGCTTACTTTAGAGTTTCTAAATTAACAAACAGGCGTACTCCCTTAAACAACAGTTAGTCACATTTTGCATCTAAAGAATTCAACCAGAAACTTTGTGCATACATTTAATTCATTATTATTATTATTAAATCCTGATACAAAGAAATTGATAATTTAGCTTATTTGGTCTAGGGATGCATTTCTTTTTGAATAGGATAGAAGATATTAGCAAGTTATTATCTTCCCACTGCGGTGGAAAGTGAGCAAAAATTAATGAAGATAACAGGCTTTACTTAGATCATTTCATTATTGTCATAGGTTTACCTACCCTGTTTTATGACTGCCTTATTGTCTGTAGTGGAATTATTATCTTAGCTCTGCCTGAATTACTTTATAAAACAGCTAAAAGGGATCAAATTACATAGATTAAGTATTTTTGCACCTAGTTGCTTTCATTAATCACTTATGCAAGTTGCAGTTGATTTGGGGGTTTTTGTTGGTTTTTTTTTGGTGGGTTTTTCTTTTTCTTTCTTAAAATGAGGCTTCCCTGATGTTTGTAGAAGTAGTGGAGGGGTATTTTAATTTTTGTAAGCACATATTGGATGCCTACATTCAAACAGAAGTTTCTATGTGAGGACTCTGCTGATTCCCCTTTTTTCAGTGGACCATGTGAATGTAGAGAAAACTTAAGATTTCAAAAGAGAAACTGAAGCTTTCTCCTTTCTTAGATGATTGGCTTCTCAGGGACACTCCTCTGAAGGATGCCAAGATTATCTTTCTTCACTAGGACATGGGGATAAATATGACGAAAAAGGCTGCCTAAACAAATAAGAATACTCAGTGACTCTACCAAAGATGCCACTAGGTGGTGACAAGTTCAGTTTATGATCTTATGAGCATGCATAGTTCATAGTGCTACTTTTAAATACCTCAAATAATGGAACTCTCATGAAATGGCATCTTCTGACAAAAAGTTCAACGAAAAGTAGAAAAAAGCCTGAATTGGTCCAAGTGATTTATGTTTCATCATCTAATAGATAATGGAGGCATTCAGCCAAAAAAAAAAAAAAAAGGTCTGTGGGAAATGAGTAACTGAAAAAGCTTTGGAAACAGAAAATTCTTTTTTAACTCTCTGAAGTAGGCTGTTAAACCTTTCTTATTGTTGGTGTTGTATTAGTTCAATAAAAATACAGTGATATCAACACATCTAGGACATTTTTCTCTGTGATATAAAATGCTTCCTTAACACTCGAATCAAGTAGCATCACTACTTGCTGGTGTTGCCAGCAAGCACATGTTTTTGTATTTAGCTTGCTAGGCATATTTGATTTTCCTTCAGCTCTTCTTTTCTGTATGGCATGCCAGCATTTCTTAGTTCCATCACATCCTTATGCTTGCTTTCAGTTTTCATTTTTTCCTGTGCCAAATTTTTTGCCAAATGTTCTGTTTTTTCTATGGATGTGTCTGCAGCAGGCTCCCTCCAAGTGTCTGTGTTTCATATTTGAACAGCTCATCAGCAGGCATATCAATTCTCTTGCTGGGAATTTGTTTTCTTCCTCAAAGAGATCTTTGCAGCTTGATGTTGACAGCTTTTGTCTTCCCCTGAGGCAATTTTCTTTAGGGTCTCTGGGTAGTCTGTCATCTGCTTTTGTAGAAATAAAAAGGCAAACAACTATGCTGATTACTTCAAATATGGACCTCATGTAAAAATGGCTACAAGTGGTGAAAACATTGTTTTGACCCTTTTTTCTGGACATAATCAGACTATGTATGCATCTTTATGCCTTGGAAGTATCTATGTTTCTTTCAAAAAAAAATTATTAAAATTGCAGTATGTACTGGGCTTTTGATTACTTCATAAAGCTCACAGCATCCGTTGCTTTGAAATACTCCTCTAACCAGGCTGAAAATGGAAATGTTTCCACTCCTATTCCTTTCTCTTCCTCTTCACCTCCTATCAGATAAGTGACAAACGCAGGCATGGGAGGGAGGAAGGATCCTTAGCACACTGACAGCCCCGGATCACCCTCTGTTCGCAGATCAGCAGTAAAAGCTTGGTGACACAGTGCGGGCAGGACCGGGGGAAGCGCGAACAGAGTTTGACTTCCTCACGACATTGGAGGAGGTGTTATGTGGCAGGTGGCAATGTAGCAGTCTTGCAGAGACCAGTCAGGAGTAATGGGCTGGAAAATCCAAGGTCACCAGTGCAGTATCATCCTGGTGCTTACTACTGGTGTTGCATAAAGTGGTGGCTCAGATTATTTACAGCACAATTGGAAGGGGGGGAAGGAGAAGGTGGAGGGGAGGACATGATGCAGCATGGTGTTCTTTTTTGTGGAGACTCTGTTTTTTAGGTAAGGTTTATTTTATTTTAAAGGCAGATGCTCATTTGATCCCTCATTTGACAGCTGGGCACTGTTACACATGGCAATTTTCACCCTTTCCTGAAGTCATTCAGGCTTTAGTTCTGGGCAACGTGGAATCCAGCCCAGCTTCTACTGATCTATTTAGAGCCATATTTTATTTCCCCCCAGAGCTTAAATTCAGAAGTAATTGCCTTTTTTGAACTGAGATTGAAAAGGATAACCAAGTTATAGGGGTAAAAAGTACCTCTCAGGGAAAGGTTGTTGACAACTAGCACTAGGTGGCCCTGCTTGATCAGGGGATTTAAACCAGGTGACATCCAGACATCCCATCAAACCTCTACCATTCTGAGAAGTTCAAAATCCAAAGGGACAAAGGTTTTTGGGTTTGGTTTTTAGTTTGGCTTTTTTTTTTTTTTTTTTTTTTTTTTTTTTTTTTTTTTTTTTTTTTTTTTTTTTTTTTTTTTTTTTTT
>NW_020955509.1:177327-230537 GCF_003031625.1 Empidonax traillii
GTAGTGTGATGTGTTAGTGTGTTTCTGGAAACTGATGTAGAATGTCAGACTGAAAAGAGGGGAGTGATCTCTGCTGCAGAGCAGTGTTTTTGCTTTTTTGATTTCAAGAGCTATTATACAACATTTTCCAAATTTTACTGAACTGTAATGGCAGATATTTGCAAATTCAAGCAGTAAATTATATAAACCACCATCCTCTCTGTTCATAGCTCAGAATATGTTTTTGTTTGGGTGGGGCTTTTTTGGCTTTTCTTTTTTTTACAGCTTCCTCAGTTTCATGTTCTTATAGAAAGACTTAGAAAGGAAAATAAGGATCAGTTTTGTAGTAGAGCTGTCAAAATAGTAGATCTGAGTTTGCACATCTGTGGATTTTGAGGGCCAAGGAGTGCTGGTTTCAGACAAAATCTGAGAAATCACACATCTCAATTCTCTGACAAATAAGAACTTTCTGTCCCTCTAGATTTTTAGTTGAAACTGATGTTCCTGTCAGCATCCCAGATGATACCAGTAATGAAACTGCCAACACTGTCAACCCCATTGGGCTTGCTGCCCATTTCCCTCAAGGACTCAAGATTCAGGACAACTCTGCTGGCAGACTCCCTGGGGCTATTGCCCTGCAGCTTCAAGAGTCCCTGGCTCTGATGTAGACTAATAAATTAAGTCTGACTTTAGCCGAAAGGTGCAGGTTTCTCTTACCCTTGGGCAGGTACATCAGGAATCCAGGTAAGAGGTTAAGCAAAACTGATAATGTCTAGTATATTTAAAACTTAATGTTTATGGATCAGCTTTTCTTTGAAGTAACTTGGCTTCATATGAATGTCTCTGACTAGTTCTACCTTTCAAACCAGGTCAAACATGTCTGGACAGTGTAGCACAAGATGTGCAGTAGCTGTGTGTAGCTACAGAGGAGATAATATGCTCTAGCCTATCAAACAGATATATTTTTACCTTTCAAATCACATAATGCAGCATGGTAGATATTTGAAGCATAGAGACCCTGTCTACCTTTTGAAGCTTATGCAATTGAAACATATTTTTTCCTATATTCTAGAGATCTTTTTGTCTTGTCTTGATTTTTTATCATCTTGTACTATGACTCAGGGAGGGTAACATGAGCTCATTACATCATTCTATCTTTGCCTCTGTGTTTTTACTTATTCTCACCTGAATCTATGCACTCAGAAGTTGAGACAAAGTTGTCCCACAAACCATCTGTCCGGATCAAAGGACTCAATTCTTTTTTAAGCTTCATCTTCCCCCTGTATTATACAGCCTACCAGCCTCACCAGTTCTTCTTTTTGACTGTAGTCCATTCATGTCTTTTACCCCCACATTCATCCTGCAGACTTCATCATCTCTGCTATCCCACTTTTCTGAATTCACTTGCGTATAACCTTTAAGTTTCCAGAAACAAACTCCTACCAGCTACATTTTCCTGTTCTCCCCTTTCCAGTACCTGAAAGCAGATTATTTTAAAAGGCATTCTCTAAAGAAATTGAGAATAATAACTCCTCTGGAAGTTAGCACAGTTTTCTTGAGGAGAATTAGAGTACTTCTGCTATTGAATTCTGAGATACTGTGTGTAGTTCATCTCTGCTATCTGTGTGTTGTACTGGCTGAATGTGTCATTCAGCCTAATCATGTATATTTAAAATTAAAAATTAAGAGTTTTATTTCTTTAGTAGAAAATTAGAGGAGCTGAGACAGCTCATTTGGCATGGCAGCATTCCATTGAACCAAAAGGTAATTTACAGAGACTGCATCTTTGGTAAGTGTTCCTGCAGCAGTGGGGTAGTGATTTTAATGTGCAGTGCTGCATTTTAATAGCCAATTGAGATGGCTATTAAGATATAGCATTGTACATTAACATCACTGCTGCACAGCCAGCTCCTGAGATGACAGCTCTCTCTGCATTCTGCTTCATAGCAATGGTTTTCTTAGTACCTCCTCTGATCTACAGCAAGGGAAATAAAAATCATTAGCTGGTTAATATTTCACACTGTCTTGGGCATCCAGATCCTAGAGAGAGAGAGTAGGAGAGTAGAGGTGTGATGCTGGGAGCAAGGGCCTATGAGGCAGAAGAGGAAAGAGTGTGAGAGAGAAAATCCCCCTGTAAAAGGATCATGATTTTCATCTAGGAGAATCACTTTGGGTTAGGGAAAATGTGGTTTGATAACCCTGAGACTGGGGATACAGTGCTTAGGGGAGGGCTGGGTAGTGGAAGCAGCTGTGTGTAACTAAAGTGGTAGTAAGATACTGAAAATTTATGAGACCCTGAGAAACAACCAGGGAAAATGTACAGCTGAAAAACCATATATACTTGAAAATTTATCAGAAGTATTTTAGAAAATCATTGAAATTTTACCCTTTGCACTTAGAAGAAACCAATGGACAGTAAAGGCCTAATCAGTTGCCTACCATTTGATGCCATTTCCTTTGCTATAGTCTTCTGGTCTGATGTGAAAAAGTTTTGCATGCTGTCAGTCTAAGCAGTTCACAGGCATCTCGCAACATTTACGTTGCTGAGATCTCAAAACTCTGTGAAAAGAACTCTGATTGCAACTGAACAACCTCCCTCTCAAAAATGCAGAAAAGTGTCTGTGACGCTATAGGTGTCCATCTCTCTGACAATAGCTGTGAAATTATTTTCAGACTTAGGAAAAAATTAATCATTGTGACATTTTTCTCTGCCCTAACTTTCTGTCCACAGCATGTATGGACAAAATCTGCAGATAGCCTAGGACAGAGAAGAATGCTGTTGCAAAATATTGTTATAACAAAGATGTATTCAGAAGCTCCCTTGAATGGTCTTACTATATCCTTTGATCTCTGCATTTTCCTTAGGAATGAGCTACAGAAATTATCTATCTTAGGACTTTGTTTCTGAAAATTTGCTTGAAGCAGAGCTGTGGAGGCCACTGACTGAGATCAGTAGCTTTGCCTTTCAAATTCTGTTAAATAAAAATGTTTATGAGTGTATTTCTAGTTAGCAAAATTTTAAAAACAAGATATAGAAACTTCCCAGGTAATTGTGACTTGCTACTTAGAAAGAAATTAGTATCTATGAATGCTCATAACTTTAAATACATGAAACTTGGAGATGGATTTACAGCCTAAAACGTCAAACTATAAGTGTTGATATTTTTACTTAACATTTGGGAAGACAAAATCAAGAAGTCATGCAGAAATAAAAATATCAAAGTAAAAGGATTTAATAGAACATGCACTGAGAGGTAGCTGTTTCATATTTAACCTGCTAAAGAATATACATGTCTATGCTTTGTAGTATGATAGTAAACCTCATCACCTGTGTGTGAGCCTTCTTACAAGGTGCCATTTGTTAAAATAAGGTCAAATTGGTATGGTAAAATTTTATTTTGGTGTTTTCTAGTCAAGAATTGACCTATCAAATACTGTATTTTTAAAAATATTTCACAAACACAACGATGAAAGTATTTTTAACATGAAGGACTAATTCAGGTTTAAGAATATCTACTCTATAAACACCTTCTCTACAGAAAATCAGATACCTTCCCTCATTCAGGATCCACAGTATTCCCAATGAGTTAGTGAGTGACAATATCAGCTGTCTAAAAAGCTTAGCTATGTAAAGTGATCAAAAGCTTGAAAGAGAGAAAAAATGTAAAACAGTAAGGATTTGGAATATTTTTTAAATTATTCTAATGTAATCATGTTGGCTTCAGGAATTTTTTCCTTCTTATCAAGCAGAAAGTAATGAAACATTCACATTCTTTACTGTATGTTGTATTCTGCCGTTCCTCTAACTCGCAAGATACAATTTGAATGTATATTTGTTTTTCTTCTATGTTGTCTTTAAAACTCTGAGGAAATGGAGCAGCAGTTCATCATTTTCATGCTGCTATGCACCACTAGAGGCCATCATACACCTCCTTAAATATTAGATAGTTATGCAAATTATTCTAGAGATGATGTGAACAGCTGATGAATGTAAAAGTCTGTATGAAAGGGCATGGGGAAAGTTCTTATTTGAGAGAAGGCTTTATCATAACTGATTAGTGCGAATATCATGCCTTTTAAGGCTAATTCTAATTGAGTCAGAGCACCTATGTCTCCTTGCACATCCCTACATAACCTTTGAATAGATAATACAGTGTATGTGGCAAGTGAACTCTGGAGATAGTAACCGTTCCTTGCAGTCTGCAGATGATCTGCATCAGTACATACATTCAAACTTACAAGACAAAAGGAAAATCTTTTAGATCGATTTATGTTTAGAAGTAATTTTTTTTTCCCCCTTGGTCTGGAAAATGGGATGTCATTCTTGATTTCCCACAGATTACTTAGTGGGATTCATTAGTGAGCTAACATGTAGTCACTATGCTAAGTGACCAACTGATATATAAAATAGACTTTATGTTACCTAGCGATACTCCTTTGAATTGTGGAAACAAACCACTGACTTTATAGATGAGGATGTACAGGTGACATGATTTTACTTGAAAAAAAAAAAATCAAATTATCAGTCATTTTATACAACCAGAAGATGCTACCAAAAATAGTACCACAAAAGGATTGCAAATTGATTTTACTTTCCTTTTGAAGACTTGCTGTATAGTACTTTTCTTTATGCAATAGGTTATTAATATGTGAAAGCTTTGCATGTGTGTTTGTGAAGTAAATAATTAGAGAAGAAGTACTGAGTTATCTGAACCAGCTTGGTGTGCAATATTTTCTCATCAAAAAGTTGACAGAGAAGATAAAGATAAGTAACAAATGTCAAGTACTACCTCCAAACTACTCGTCTGATAATACAAGATAATTGCAGATTACTATCTGCATGCTTTACGGTATATTCAATTATTTTTAAAACAAGAAAAAGATATAATATGCAACCAAAAATAGATTAAAATGAGTAAAACAAAAGTGACTCAATATGTGCATTTTTCACAACAGTCCATGCTGGTTTCTTGGTTGCTTTTTTTTTTCTTTTTTCTTTTTTTTTTTCTTTTTTTTTTTTTTTTTTTTTTTTTTTTTTTTTTTTTTTTTTTTTTTTTTTTTTTTTTTTTTTTTTTTTTTTTTTCTTTTTTTTTACAACAGAGAGGGGAGAGGAATTTATTTCATTGCTCTTAGCGGTATTATGAAAATGACTGTGCTTTAAAATTATAATGGAGGACTGCATAAAAATCATAAAAAATCCTGAGCAAAAAGAAGTCATGTACAAGAAAGCATTATGGAATTTTTTTTCCCACTAGATTTTGGAAAAAATATACAAATTTTACATTAATCTCCTGATAGAAGAAATAAAATTTAATATTATATTAATCAGATGAAAGAAAAAGTGGATAAGAGACTAACAAAATAACACACTTCAGTATCCAGTAACCTCTCAACTGATGAATACCACTGAATGTTATTCATTCAATAAACTCACCACGTGTAATATCACTACAAAGAGACAGGAAAAATCTCTCATATCTGGTATAATAAACAAGGTCATTTCAGAAACATATTTTTCCTCAAAGGAAATAAGACTGTATGCAATTGTCTTACTCCTTACCATATTATTTTTCAAACATGTAAGATATTCATAACAGGTTTCACAAAGTGATATTAGCAAAATGATGCACAATATACCATTTGGTTTCACTTTCAGATCTTTACTATGAAAACATGGGGATTTTCTGCCCATGCTTTGGAGTCCAGATCAACAGGATTGCTGAGAAGGCAAGTCTGCAAACGAGGTCCACTTTCCACCCTGGGAACAAGCAACACCGTACGGAACAGTAGGTGGCTTTTAAAGAAATCTACTTGGTTAAGTCTTGAATAATTTATACTTCTGCATTACCTGCTTTTCACCTGTTCAGTGCATCCTGGATTGCCCCGACTGAATGGAAAAGAAGGTATGTTGTGGACATCTGACTTGGTCATACTGTAAAAGTTCTAATGCAATGCCTCCTTTCAGGGCTCACCATCTTGTCCAACATGATGCATTTCTGGTCTGTAGGGCTTCTGCACACAAACTGGCACATCAGTGTTTCTTTCCACTGTGTCAATTTATCAGTTTAATGTTTGTTAACTCCAAAAGGACTGAACCATGCTTCACTGTACACTGTAGACATGTGATTTTGAGCGTGTTGCTCTCCATCTTTGTGACTCGATTTCCCACCTGGGAGATGGTGATAACAATGCTAATGTGTCTCATTATTGTCTTGCCTATTTAAACTGTAAGCTCTTCAGGGCAAGGACTGTCTCATACCATATGTCTTCACAGAGACTGGCAGAATGAGTCACTGATTGCATTTGGGGTCTCCTGGTGCCACAATAATTAAAAGAGAGACAATAATATTAAAAAGGAAGAAAGGGGAGAAGGTAGTTCTGGTATCAAGAGGCTTTCAGATTTCCTGGTTGCAACCCAAAAGCAAGAGAAGAGTTTATTTCCAAGGAGAATCCTTGCTTTTTTCAACTTTCTCAACTCCAAATGTCATATTGGTTTTCGGAGATGTACAGTAGGGAAGCTTTGCAAGCAAAGTAATCCAGAAGATAATGGAGATCCTAACTGGAAGAGAAGGATTAGTAGTTTGAGTTACTTGCAAGTGTGTGGGTTGGAGAACAGACCAATTTTTTAATAGAAGTGCACCTAGAAAATGAGTGTTGCCTCCTTCCTCATTAGAGGATGAACAGATGTTTCTCAGAGTGGATGAGGTGTTTGTACTCATGAGTAGGGAAAGGCAAGCTGAAGTGAGAGAGGTAAAGGCTGATTCACATTCTGCTGGAGCACATCAGTCTCGACAGAGGTGTATTCAGTTCCAGTTAATGGGAAGAAGCCTTTCACCAGTCATGTTATGTAGTAGGGTAAGGAAACTAATTAAAGTGGTTACTAAAGATGAGTACTGAAATATAGTCATATATGCTATATGAAAGCTCCTGCTTTAGGATTTGTAAACCCACATTTTTTTTTGAAAATGTTTGTGAGGTTTGAGTTCTGTACCTATTTTGCATGTCAGCTGAGAACTACTCTTCAGAACTAGTTTTCCTTTCCTTCAGTGCTTAATCAAATACACCTAAATCCCAGTTTATCTTCGTCCTTATTGAAGTCTTCAGATTGCTTCAGTAAAGCCTATTTTGTCACTGGTAGATGTTTTTATAGCTGATAGGAATGTGTCCCATGGATGCTGTTCAGTGGGCAGCAAACTGGGATTTGCTCTAAAGGTTTTTAGGAGTTTCTCTCTACATCCCGAGTTTGAACCCTGGCACAGAAAGAAAGCAAAATTACACAGTTAATACTTAACTAGTCCATTCAATTTGTATTTTAAACTCCTATTTAATACCCACATGTTCCAACAGTGCCCTCAAGGTGTTTGCAGAAAGTATTAGGACTGTGGTTCTAAAGATATACTGTGCTGAAATGACACAGATTACAAGAGCCAAAGTCTCATATCATTATGCCCCTTTTATTACTCGTAAAAATCCACATACTTAGGTCAGAGTTTTGAGAAGCATCCAGTCTGACATATAAAACAGGCTGTTTGCTGTGCATTTAGTTTCTCCAAAATGGGGTTATGAGGTCACTAGAGTAATGAATAGCTTCTCATTTGTTCCACTGCAATAGTTCAAACCCAATTTACACAGAATTGAAAAATTCTGAAATTTATTTTCCCATATGATGCAGGCCTCAAGATCAGGACAGGAAGACCTCTTGAAAAAGTAAGATACCTTATGCATCTGAGATGGAAATTGATGGACCCCAGGAAAGAGTAGGCTTGCCTGAAAGGAAACTTATCTAAATATCTTTGTTTTTATTTCCCTTCTTTGTGTACTGAGCCTTAAAATTGGAAGGCAATGCTTTTGTCTGTCAACAACTATTTAAATGATATTTGTATTCTTCACTTAAATTCAGATCAAGATGTTAAAGAATAGTCTACTTATCTTTTCACTGAACTGAGAATTTTGATTATAGGCCATTAGAAATATTCAGAGCAAGGTTAAATTACTCAAGGTACCTTTTTTTCCTGACTTGGATAGAAAATTATTGTTTATACAGAAACAATTATTAAAGAAATAATGTTTAACAGACAGAGCTCTAGAACTAGCTCTGTTCCCTACTGGAAGGTGTGATTTCTTAAAACAGTGAGGATGGCTAATGGTTCCAATCCTTGCTTCCTACTCTCAGTAGTACTTCTCTGTTCTGCAACCCTTTGCAGCATAACTTTTCAGCTTTGAGGAGGTGGTATGTAGCTGGTTTCACACCCTTCTTTGCTCAGAATTTATTTTCTTTCTGGAAACTCTGCTTTTAGCTGGCTGCAGCAATGTCTCCATGATTTATGCTGACTTGGTTAACAAATAGCTCCATGCCTTTGGGAATGTATAAGACTTCGTAATTGTCTCTATCAGGCAGTTTAGGGGTTTTTTTAGAAGGCCAGTCTTGCATTGATAAGACTCAAGTCATAGGGTTGCAAATCATGAGCTAGTCTGTTTTTTCCAAAAAGTTTTATTATGGTTGTTTGATACTTAATCAAGAAACAAAGTATCTCTTTCTCTGTATTATTTTTATGTGAGAACAATTTCTATTCATTAACCATTCTTGCCAACCAAAATATTTTATGAGTGGCAGTAGAAGCTCTCCTCAAATCTTCCATTTCCATCTATCATTTCCTCCTTATTTTAGAGAAAGAAATTTTCTTCTTGGGGAAAATACCTATTTGTAGACAGATACAGATGAAAAATAAAAGGAAAGCATATGTTGAGTGGGAAGGAGATAGATACAGTATCCATGAGCTGTGCCTTTTTTTGTCCCCACATTTACAAAAAGCATGACAAATCTTTGCAAGTGGAGTGGATGTAGGCCGGGAAACAAATCTTTAGTCATCCATGTTCTGCTTCTTTATCTGTAGGTTTTGCTATGGGTATCTCATCACTATTATTTGGGAATCTTATTGATACTTTAGTCAATGATAATATTTAAATTTTTATATATAACTTCAAAAGGAGAATTTTTTATGCCAAGTTATGTGTGACCATAAATGAAAGGTACACAGATTTAATAAAGTACAATAATTGTACCCCTGGCTCCACTAGCCATGACTAAGATCTTACTCTGGATTTCACTGTTGTCAAAGGGCAATAACTGATTTAGATTTGGTCAGTTAACCTGCAGCTGCAGCAAAAAATGCGAGTTATTTGCCAACTCTTGTTTTTTTTGTGATTTACCTCCTCCTCTAGATCATTCTAGCTTGTTAATTTTCAAGATAGGTTTCAAATAAGAAATATGGTCCAAATTATTCACAAGATCTAAACACATCCTTCAGTTAATATTTTACTTTTATGGGAATTTGTATTGATTTCAATAGAACTACTTATTATGCCCAAAGGTGAGTATTTTCTGGGTCAGGGGCTTGTATCACATAATCCTTAGTAAAAGGACCACATTTATTCAGTTCTCTCTAGTAAATAAGGCTTAGATAAAATTTATCTGTGACGTGTAGATTAGAAGGCAGATTCAAATTTCCCCAGCATTTGGAATTCAGTGTTTTTGTTGGAGATCATCTGTGACATAAATTTCAGTTTTTAAAAAACATCTCTTTTCATGCCCATTTTAAAAGATCCTCTTTTTAACCCGTAAGAACTTAATGCCATAATTACTTTTAGTGTCTTGGCCAAATGTGAATTAACAAAACCCATTGGAAAATGTGCTTATCTGTATCCTGAATTGTAGGGTGACCTCTCATTGTGAATTCCAAATCACCTCATTATATTCAAGTCCTACACAGATATTACCACTGGGTAAGGTATTATAGGTCTCCTACAATAACAATAATAATTAATAATAATTATTAATAATTAATAATAATTAATAATAATTAATAATAATTAATAATAATTAATAAAGAAGATGGACTGGGTAGCTTGGTATGTAGCCAAGGCACTTCTGTTGGATTAACAGTTATTTTTTCCATTTTTATAATAATATGTCTACTGTGCTTAATTGCTGTATTATATTTTACCACATGTTAATAGGTAGATAGACTTTGAAAGCATGTGCAACTTTTGTGAAAAAAGTTCCAGCTAAATCCACAGAATGAAAAAGTAGGGCTTGAAGGGCACAGGAAAGCTTCAACTTCTGACTTTCTTTACTCCATTTGTTCACATTTCTTTCTCTAATGAATCCTTGATTATCCTAATAGGCTTTCACTGATTGGCCTGGGAAGACAGGATATGAGCCTGCATGGTCAAGATCAAGAATTTTTGAAACTCATTTTTTTGAAACACAGTCCTAGTGTTGGACTTTTATCTAAAAGCGCTGTCTTTTATCCAGTCGTATGGATTTTTATCCAAAACACTATTAGATTTTTAGAACCACTTTTGGGAATCGATGTGCTCAGAGTGTCATTAAATACTTGGCGTCCTGATGCCCTTTTCAGACTGGACCTGGAGCACAGTGCAGTTGTCCCTCATCCTCCTAGCCTGTATGAGCTTTCTTCTCTTGAAAACTCACGTTTAGCAGACAGCCAGAGGGAGGTCTGGGAATTCTTCTTGCTCTGAGACTGAAATTCATTCATGATGCAGGGAGGATAAACACCTATGACTGGGTGTTCATATTCTTTCAGTTGTATGGAGCCAATAATGACCTTCAGGGAAAACAACTGTTTTTTCAGTGCGTTATAGTAAGCAGCCAAATGCCACACTAATAATTTAAAAAAGAATCACAGAGAAGAGCAGTGACTGTAAGGGTAGAGAAATGTAATAAGCAACGGTAACATTAGCGTGTTTGACTATGAAAATTACCAAAGCAATTTACCCAGAAACTGTAGCCATTATCAGAATTCTTAACACTCAGATTTCTCATTCTCTTTTGTAAGCATTAATCATATTTTATTTTTAACTAGAAACCTCAAAGCAGTATTAAATTAAGTGAAACTTTAATAATGAAATTGCATACAGTATTATTCAGAAGTTATGCAGAGAAGCTTTAATATACTCCATTAGGCAGAGAAAAATGTTGAAAGGATATGGTTAATGTTCATCTGCAGTCAGTTTCTCTCTTTATTACAAGAATTCTGCAATTGACTTCAATGGGAGGAAAACCAGCCTCTTCTGCGGTGGTGTAATAGCGTGGGTTAGTCTCCTGAATCACTAGAAAAGCATTACAGAATAAAGTCAAACTGAAGGATGGTGCCTGATATCACACAGGAAAGAAGATACTTATTAAAAAGGTCAGATGGATGGTTGCAGGGGTTGAACTAGGGCTGGCATTTTCATGCTGGGTCTCAACAGGGGTGGCACGAGCAGAGCAGATGGGAATGAACTTGTGGGGCTGGGCACTCAAAATCTTGTGTCAGCTCTGCCAGCCCCAACCAGGGTGAAGTGAGGGCACCACTCGAACTATCACGGTTGAAAATAAAGGTAGTGAGGAGGCTGAGTTTAGCTTCTCTTCTCAAGCATTCTGCACAGGGTTGTCTGGAAATGGAAACGGGAGGAAATGGATAAAAATTAAAGAAACATAGAATGACTTTTCTTGCTTTTCTTACACTTAATTAAAGCTATGGGCTTGGTAAAGTCCTGAAATTACTGGAAGCATGAAAATAAAGGGAGGAAAGCACGGAGCTACAAGGAGCACTAAGTCTGGGGAAAAACTGTATGCTCTGCTGAAATGTTACGACATATCTACCACACAATTCAGCAACATGCAAACAATGAGCTCCTCTTTAGTAATCAGCTTTGTGGACTTATTCAGCCCCCCATCTGCTGCCTTATAAGATATTTGGCAACTATGTAATTGCTAGATTTTCAAGACTTTTCTCCTTAAAAAGGATGGGGGGGGGAGGGGAAATGACCATTTTCTCACAGAACCAAAGTTTCCTATTGCTCTCAATATTCACATTGAGTACACTACCTCCAACCTGAAGAGAAGAACATCTCTAGGGCATAGAGAGGTGTTTGTTTATGTGTTTATTGTTCATTGCTGGATCTCTCATAGAGAAACAGAAAGGGTACAGAAAGAAACCACAAGGAAATGCCGTGCACAGGCCAGAACTCTTCCAGTAGGGCGGCCTTGGAAGTGCACTTTTCGGGGCTGAGACACTGATAGAGCTGCTCTTTAAGCTAAATAAAGATGTCTTCTATCCTCTGACTTCTCATTGCAAAGCAGAGATAAGGCAGAGCAAAGATCAATTTTAAAAAGGACAAAAAGAAAGAAATTAGCAAGATTTTGAAATGTTAGATTTTGCAAGTGAAGAAAGGTTCTCAATTGCTACTGTGTGAACACCTAGGGAAGAAGTTGTGTTTAGAGAAGATTGGAAGAACTGGGAGAGCATGCTTCCTAGAATTACTGTTGCACAGCAAGAGGTGTGTGTCTTTATGGAAGACAGATGAGACTTTCTTGCTGAGTTGTTACTGTCAGAATTCCTTGCTCTCCATCTTTCTAATAGCAGTAGAGTTCAAGCAATACCAGTAAAACTGCAGAAGTTAATGGGGAAAATGTGGTCTAAGAAAGGAGTCTGAGCAAGCATAACTTACAACTGTACTGCCAAGACAGTAAAACTTTGGAGAAACTGGGTGCGCGTGCAAATTTGCATTCTAAAAATTTCAAAAATTTGAGGAAAGACATTAAAAATATGTGAGGTTCATTCTTTCCCTGCCTCAAAAAATCCTTAAAAATAGTATTGATTTCATAATGCAGTTCTCTTCCCCTCACATGTCAAAAAAACTGATGTTCAGAATGGCACAATTCTAATAATTTTCTTTTGCTGTTGTATTTCAGCTGTTGGTTTTCTCTCCTTTCACTCTGTGTCTGCTACTAAGGACAAAAAATGGCACATTCAGTGAAAACTAAAGAATTAAAAAAAACCCCAAAACTCCTAAGAGGTAACACTTACAAGTCAGCTTGAAATGAACAGAAAAATCTGAGTTTCCCGATAACGTGTGTGTTTTCTTGCAAATTAATTGAAATCAGTGTGAAGGAAAAGCAACTCACTTGGAACAAATAGGCAACAGAGCTTCATTTTCATATAAAATATTGCTACTGTCAATGGCCCAAGCAGTGATCAAGACAGGATGTTGAAACTGGGAAGAAGACCAAAACGGACTAGTAACACTTTTTATGTGGGAAGTGAGACAAATGAATGATAGAAAGTAGACTATAACACAATGATACAAGGGCAAAGAGAAATTGCTGAGGCTCCAGTTAAATAAATAGGTAATGTCACTATGCTAGTTACAGTGCTATACTTTATATTGTTATTAGACTTACTAATAACTCCCTGCAACATATTTCATTAAGTTCTGTCTTTAAATGGTATCTAAGGCAGCATGTGTATAAATCCTGTACGCCATGAGAACCATTTCTTTTATTAAGTTAAAATGAAAAATCATATTCTTGTAGCAAAAGCAGGGGTTGAGTTAGAGCACTTCTTTTTGTTCAAATGAGAGAAATTGCTTAAATAACACCCTTGAACTATTAGACTGCAAAGGTTTACTTTGAAGCTATACAGTGGAAGAAAAAACACCATCTCTCTCTCTAAAGTTTTAAATACTTATTTTCACATACAAAGACTTTGAGATTCCTTGTTGGCATCAGGACAGTAACCTTGTCATATTTCAAATATGCAGTTTATAGAGAAGCTCTCTTTTCAAATGGTTTATGGCTGTGACTTTCCAGATACAGCTGTGATTTAACACATCAGCTGTTACACAGATGTCTCATGAAAGGTAAGTGCCATTGGTAGGGTTGAAGGTTAAATGTCTTTGAAGTCCAAAAAGAAGCAGTAATAGTGGTCAAATAATACATGCCTTGTGAGAGCTGATTCTTTTTTCTACATATCTTGATAAAAAAGTTGGACTATTATACAAGTAGTGCTGCAAAATGAAACTATCAAGAAATCGTCTTGTAAAAAGTTCTACATTTCCATCCTGGAGTCCTCACATTTATGATAGACTGAATCATCCCTCAATATGTCATTAAAAGATAAGATTGTTGACTACTTTATCTGTTCCCACCATTTTTTAGAAATACTTATTTCTTTGTTTCAAGTAAACTGAGTCGTTTAGGATATATTCCACGGGAGATGGGAGGGGTCTATTAAAGGAAATGAACCTTTGGAGTTCAATAATCCCTGACAGAAGTATTTGGCCTGAAATTTTAAGTAAAAGTATTTTTAGCACTGGTGGAAATTTAATTCCCAGGACAAAATCATTAGCACACTAATTTTGGTGAAGGCACTTTTTGCTGCAAATGAGGTTGTTTCAGTTGAGTACTTTGGCTTTATTTGGTGGGTTGTGTTTTATTCCTCCTGAAAATTGATGATAAAAAGCATTTTTTCTTTTGCCAAGTTGTAAAATATGAGGACAGATAGGCATCTGATAAAGCTGTCAGTGCTCCAGAGAATTCTTTGGAGCTGTAACGGTGTCTGGGTTTGTCACATTACGTCTTTCCACTGGTAGTTAGGGGGTTTTCTGTAACGATCAATTAGTGTGCAGGCAATATGTGTGATTTGGCATGTGCCTGACATGAAATTGTGCCTGAGCCTTCCTGTAGATTGCCCTAGATTTGGCTTCTGAACTCTGAAGCTGATTTTTTTGGCAGTCAAAATTCTAGGTTTCTGATATTACAAATAAATGTAAAGGTCTGAACACCAACACTGTTTTCATTTTAGTTTTGGGGTTTTGTTTGTTTGTTTGGGTTTTGTTTTGGTTTTTGTTTTGTTTTGGGGTTTTTTGTTTTTTTTTTTTTGAGGGAGAAGCAATAACAATAGAAATAAATATGGCACAACCAGCCATTTTTTAAACAATTAGTTTGAAGACTGAGTCCTTTCAACTGATTTGCATCATTGAGGATCCAGTTTTTCTACCAACATGCTCAATTTTCTATATGATCAAACAGCAAGGGCAGTTAAAGCGCTTTTCAATAACATGAAAGTCCTAAAGACCTAATAAAATGAGAGAAGAAACTCCTCCAGCCACATGTGTAAAGCACAGAAGCGTGTTCACACAGGTACACATGGAAATTCAGGATACAGGCTATCTATGTGGGTCACCTCTAGGGTATTTAGAGGTTTTTAATGACATCAGTTTAATTACAAGTCCAAATTTCTCTACTAGAATTTAGAGTAGGACTCTGTGCTACTGGAATGAATGTCTTACTGTCATTTTTCTTTTACTCATATTTGTCTTTGATTCTGTTGTGTTTTGTTGGTTTGGGAGTTTTTTTAAGAGCAAATATGATATTTTTATTTTTGATGATTTTTAACATGAATAAACGGAAATATATAAAAATACCATAAGGCTTTAAAAACCATATCTTAATTTTCGTGCCTGCAATTTTTATTTGTCTTTTTAAATTTGGAATTCTTTTTTTTTTTTTTTTTTTTTTTTTTTTTTTTTTTTTTTTTTTTTTTTTATTTTTGATTTTTTTTTTTTTTTTTTTTTTTTTTTGCCATCCATATGCTCATAAATCTCTATATGAATGTATCTGTAGTCAGAGCAGTCAACTACCATTTGCTGAACAAGGGAAAGCTTTAAAGCTGCAGAACTTTGTGGTATTTCTTTGAGTATCTTTCAGAGTCACAGCAGGATAAGTTTGTCCCCTCTGGATTTTCCATTAACAAACTCTCACCCCCAAATAGATGCTTTTCTGGCATAGGAGGACTGAGAGCACAGTTGCCATCTGCTCTCTTGCTGTCCAAGCAGCTCCAGCTCTGGTGCCTCTTTCATCAAAAGTCTGTGCAGGCTTAAACAGAAAACATCCAGAAGCTATGTTCTTTATCCAGAAGGTCTCACTTTTGCTTATCCCCCTGGAGAAGACTCTGAACCATTCTTTTGTATCAAAGGAGGCAAAAAGTCTGGGCAAAGCTTGTAACACACTGTGGAATGGTGGGATAGAATGCGTGTTGGAAGGATGAAGATTTAGGGAAAATATTAAAACCTTTCTTTGAAGTTCCACAGGCTGCCAAGTGTAATTCTTGCTCACCACACTGGTTGTAGAAACATATGAAAAAAACATAAGAGTTGAAGAGAACAGTGAGGTTACCTCCAGTACCAGAATCCTTCAGTGAAGACAAGAACCTCCACAAGAAACCAATAGCTGGTGTGTGGTTGTGTAGACCTCACTCCTTTTGAAGGTAATGAAGTGCTGCTTCGACTACGTCAATGCAGTTTGGAAGCTCAGAAATATGTACTGACATGTTTACTCTGTTACAACCCTACAAAGAATATCTAAATCGATGAAGACCATTTTTTGTAAGTTGTGAGGAATTTTTCCAAGTGATTTGAAGTGTTCTGGTCATTGCAATGTGAGGATGAGGATCACTGTGGGTAACAACTCACAATACTGCTGGAAGACATTGCCTAGATCAAGGATAAACTGAGATTCTGCAAAGGAGAGAGTTGCTCAATGGGAGACTGAGCTCAGTTAAGGTAAGGAGGAAGTTTGAGACTAAAGAATGGGAGAAAAAGAACTTTCAATTATGTGATGTGTTGTTTCCTGTATTTGATCTGAAGTTTTAACTTTTTGCCTTTCTTTTTTTTTTTTTTTTTTTAAATCATGGGAAACTTAACTGTGCAATCCTTCATGATTATCCGAGATTTGATAATTTGGCTTTTTCTCTTTATTTTTAGCATGTTATAAAAAACCAACAAAACCAACAACATTGCAACACCATTGGCTCTGCCATACATATGTGGTATATGTACAAAAAAATACCCCAGGGAAACAACCCTCAAAATAATGTATTGTCAAGCTAGTGCTCAGAAAACTATTAAACAATCTTAAAAGTGAAGTTAACTAAGAAAGGTCCTAAACGACTTCCATATTTAAAAATGGAACAGTACAATACTTAGCTGTTACATGTACTACATTTGTTTTTAGGTACACAGGAATTTTGACAGGATCCACTGAAGGTGTGAAGATATAAATGGTTTTGCAAGCAGGTTTAGAAAAAATCAAATATTGAAAGAGGAAATGTTCTGTCAGAATGAAAAAAAAAGCAAAATAGATATGCCAAGAAAATATTCTGTTCCTCTAACTTGTGAAAAAAAGCTAAATTGTTGTTAATCAGTTCCTATTTGCCTCACAAACATGCATTAATATTTCTTGAGGAGGTTTTCGTTCTTTAGTTTACAATAAAAAGTACTTTATGTCACTGACAGCCATCAGAGACTAATTAATTATGTTTTTTATGCTGTTGTGATGTTCATTTCAGATGCAACTATCTGGATTTTGAGGCCTTCTTTGCTCTACTTTGTTATGATTAATATGAAGTGGAGAAATAATTTCAGGGTACTACCTATCCAAATACAGTAATGCACACTTTAATAGCAAATCCATGAAAAAACACTTGTAAAAATATTAGAAGAGATGAACAAGTGTAAAAAGAGTGAAAATCTTTGGAAATAAATTGGAATTCAGTGTGATAATGTGGGGAAAATCTCTGAGAAAATGCAGCAGTTGGAGAGTCAATTTCCTGAAAGGTGGAGAGAAACAGCTCTACTGTTTTACGTAGCTGTATGGTTGATGTAGTGTACTCTAAAATGCTCATCTTACTTATCCACAGTTCCGTGTCCCTGCTGGCTTTCTCAAAGAAACTAAACAGTCTGAGAATTGACATTAATGTTTTAACTTTAGGAAGTACCAGATCTAGACTGAAGAGAACTTTTGTCTAATGATGGGTACTTCCCCCTCTGATTAACTCACAGCACTAGCATTTCCTTTTAAGCTCTGACAGGCTTTGCCCAGTTCTTGTGACCAGTGACTCAAACTGGTTCCTCACTCTTGCTTAAAAACCAATCCAACAGGTTTACTTTATATCCCTGTGACACCACTAGATGGTGAACCAGCTTCAAGTGATATGATTAGATCTGAAAGGTGTCCAAATCAGAAGACCAGATTCTAACTCAGATTTGGGAAAAGACTGACTTAGAAATAAGCCCTTTCCTTAAAACTGAATGTCTCAGCTGTAGCCATATACCTTCCAAACTGGGATAGCACCTGTGAGGTCATTAGTGATTAAACCCTGCCATCTTCCCAGACTTCAACAGATACAGTGCAAAAAAAAAAAAAAGGCTCTTTTTATCTCCTTGCTTTTTATTTTTCCCCCCAACTCAAACCTAGTGAAGAGCAACATAGGATAGTTGGTTCTGCAGCATATTTCTTCCTTAGGAACACAGAAATCAGAAAAGGACTTTAGGACTACTGAATTCAATAGATTCTTGTCACAGGCAGCCATGTCATAAAATACTTCTTACAACCTATTTCTAATACATCTTAAAAGTCCATGGAGTATATTTAATTTTTACCATACCAATGATAGTGCTAATTCCCACTCCTCCCAGGGAGCACAGAGCTCCCTCCAATTAGACTTCTATTGCCAGGCCTCTGTGTTGGGCTGTACAAAATTCATGGTCACCAACCATGAAACACTTCACCTCCTCACTATTTTTTCAGATTAGTTATGCCACACATGCCTGGATTTGGGGGTTTATTTTTCCTTCCAACTCTTAGGCTATTTTAGTAGTTATACAGATGAACAGCACTGAATGTCTCTGAGAACTAATAGTTTAGGCCCTGACTCAGTAAACTACGTAACATATTAACTTTAAACTTTGTTTAAGGTGCTTCAGACTTTGCTAGAACACCACATGCATGGGTTTGCAAACAATGACAGTATATTTAAGACCATTTTGAGAATAATTTGAAGAATATATGTGTGAGACCTGCTTAATACTCAGAAGATTACAGTGAAACATTTAAAGGTTAAACTACATGTTGATCACACTTTCTTTTTTTTTTTCTTTTTTTTAACCCAGTTCAAATGCATTTAGAAATGTCTCAATTTGTCTACCATGACATGAAAACAAAATGTCAGCTTGTATCTCCAGTGTAGGTCTGGGAAATCTTCTGTTTCTGGTATTTATCTCATTACAGCGATTCCTTTTTTCCAATAAGTACTTGGAGCTTTCTACTCTTATTTTGATTTTTGTTTCATGAAATTGCGTTTATTATATACGGTAATGACTGAAATGACCAGCCTTGTCTAGTGGAAGGTACTCCTGTGAATGGCTAATGTGTTGAAACTAGATGATCTTTAAGGTCTTTTTCAACCCAAACCATTCCATGATTCTGTAATATTTTTTAGGTCTGGAAATTCTGTTGTATGTCCAAAAGAAACCTCTTCTAAAGAACAACAACATAAAAAAGGAAAAGTATATGATAATTCTTCGAGAAGAATTGAAGTCAAAAATGTGTGATAGTTTTGGAGAAAATACAATACTTCATACACTAGTATTTTAATATTTGTAGGTCCAGGTGAGAGAAAATAAAACAGAAAACGCATCAGTTGTTCTGTTGATTAAAACCCATCAAACCAGCAGATGTCTTCCCAAGGTTAAAATTCAAGTTCTTATTTATGCACTCTCAAGTTTAGAGCTACTTGACTGAATAAAGGGTGCTTATCTGGACCTTTAAGTTTAAAATGGAAAAGCTTGAGGACCTTGGACAGATTATGAAAGGCTTCAGTTGAAATGTGAGTAAAAATGTAAAAATTTGTACCTTTTTTTTTTTTATTTAAATCTTGTTCAATCTACTGGAAAAAAATATTGAGATATTTACAGGTCCTGGTTTTCCATTTTTCATAATATAAGAATTGAAAAAATCATGAGGATTACTGAGGCAGTGCCCAGATTATAATTTATTTTCTAAATGGATAAAGCACTAAGAGCTTTGTTTCTTCATTTCCTTGTATGTCACACAAAAATTAATCATATTTTTACAAGACTGTTTGTATTTTCTTTTGTTTAAATGTCCCAAATTCGAACGTGGACTCAGATACAGAGTAGCAGTATTCCAAAATTAACATGAAAGGAAAGTGATAGTTAATTATCTGCTCTGTTTCCAAAAGCTTGCAAGAAATGGTTTTTCTCTTTAGGATACCATAGTTTTAGAAAGCAGGAAGGAGCTGGAAAACAGCCATACACATGACATAATTCCCTCAAAGACTGGAGGGTGTCCAGATAGGAACATCAAGAGGCTTTTAGTGCTGTTAAATTAGAATCAATTTCCCTTCTGAGAGGGGGCTAATTTGCAGACGGAAAAGAAAAACAAGCTGTAGTAGAGATTATACCTACTAGGTAGGGCATAGTTGGTTACTGAATTTCTCCCTTTCCAACCCTTCTTTAGATATCACTGCTATTAAATAAAGATAAACAAATCTTTACTTAAACAAGTCCACTGCAATGCATATCTTTGGGGGTTTTTTGTTTATTTTTTTACCCAATAGCTAAATTAGATAATATAATAAAAATGATGATAATTATAATAAGCTTTTTGCAAGTGTGTTCAGTTAATTATTTCATGTGAATTCAGGAGCATATCCTAGGATCAAGGAGAAGGATGTTTCAAGAAAGACTTTTAGTGGAATAAGAATATAATATGTCTCTTCATTGCAGGGCATGAAGGTTAAAAGGCTTCCTTCCACACCTGAAGGACAGGATACCATCCAGAGGGACCTTGCCAAGACTGAGAAGTGGGCCCAGGGAATGTCAGGAGGTTTAATAGGACCAGGTGCTGCACCTTGGCTGAGGTAACCCCCTGGCATCAATCCAGACTGAGGGATGAACAGATCGAGAGCAGCCCTACTGAGAAGGACTTGTGGGTGTTGGTGGGTGTGAGGCTGGACATGACCCAGCAATGTGCACTCACAGCCCAGAACATCAAGTGTATCCTGGGCTGCATCCAAAGCACTGCAGGCAGAATGTGGAGGGAGGTGATTCTGCCCCTCTGCTCTGGTGAGACCCCACCTGCAGTGCTGCATCCAGCCCTGGGGTCCCAGCATAGGAAAGACTCAGACCTGTTGCAGTGAGTCCAGAGAAGGCCACCATGATGATCAGAGGGATGGAACACCTCTGCTGTGAGGAAAGACTGAGAGAATTGGGGATGTTCCACTTCAAGGTGAACTAATTGCAGCCTTCCAGTGCCTGAAGGGAGCCTACAAAAAGATGGAGAAGGACTATTTACAAGAGCATGGAGTCACAGGGCAAGAGGGAATGGCTTCAAAATGAAAGTAGGTTTATATTAGACATTAGGGAAAAAATATTTGCTCTGAGGGTGATTGGGCATTGAAACAGATTGCCCAGAGAAATCGTGGATGTCCCAGCCCTGGAAGTGTTCAAGACCAGGTTGGACGGAGCTCTGAGAAACCTGGTCTAGTGGAAGGTGTCCCTGACCATGGCACGGGGTTGGAACTAAAAGATCTTTAAGGTCCAAGCTCAAAGCATTCTATGACGCATGAATATGCTAGTAAATGCTGGCAAATTAGTCATGAGAATCTCAGTTATTGTGCCTGCTAGAGAAAACCTAAGCAGAGCATCAAAGTTAAGATACATTGGTGTGAACATTTAGATCTAGAGGTCCTTTGTGTCTGAAGTTTGCTAAGCAAGTACACTCCCATGGTGAGCTGCTAATGGTGCATACTAAGTCATACAATGGCTGTGAATGGAGCAAACCAGACAATTGCAATTGAAAGGTTTCCAGGACCTATTATTCTGTATAAAATTCTTTTTACTCCTCTTCCCAAACTTCTAAAATCTTTCAAAACTGTATGAATGAAACATGAAAAATAGGCCTCCAATTATTCTAGTTTACCCTGCTTTTAAACCAGTTAACTAAATTAATTAAATTATTTTATTGATTTAATTATTTCATTATTAATTAAATTGAGGATGAGGGTTTATATATTGACTACATTTTGTACAGTTTTGTAGTGTTTCATCCTGTCACCCTAATTCCTTGATATAATCCATTTAAGGTACAAAACCAGATGTTGCTCTCTCAGTGGGACCCTCTATTACCCCAAAATACAGTCTAACTGCAGTGCCTAATGTCTCTTTCTTCAACATTACTATAAACCACTATAAACCCTGCCCTCACTGAGACCTGCAGGATAGTTGCACATTTTGATTGTGAAATATGACAGCACTGTGTTTTAAAGAGCTGCCTGAAGGAGGGGGGAGAAATAAGAAGAAAAAAAAACAAAAGTGGAAAACAATATGAAAAACAAACCAATATCCTTGCTCTCATCAGCTGCTAATAAAGAATTAAATTTTACTTTCTTGTTTTCCAAAAGTCAGACTGCCATACATATAAAGAAAAAGCCAAACAGCCCCTTCCCCACTCTCTAAATAAAATTACTGTGCATTGAGATAAAAGAAGAGTTTTGGTTTAAAATCAAAAAGCCATCGTGCATCATCCCCGATGAGGTACAAAACCAAATTCCCTAATTATAAAGCAGAAACTTACTTTCAAAGGTTCTTTTCTTTTTTTTTTTTTTTTTCCTTTCTGTCAAAACTGGAGCGATGAGAAATGAGAAGATGACCCTGGCAGCCTTCAAACGGGGCTTTTAAGTAGAATAAGGCTTTCGTTTGTGTAAATAGGATCTGTCCTTCAAAATTCACTTCTCAAATCCAGGTAGATATTGAAATGAGCAGGTTGACAATATGCAGTCTATAGAGTAGTTTCTAATATTTTTCTCTAGAGGTAATTGCTGGGAAATCTGTCTCTATTACAGAACTCATCCTCAGGAAAGCCAAAATTATCTGAGACAGGATGCATAATGTTTAATGTTAGAAATGAACTCCATTCAGTTGGAAAATACCTATCAGCACTATATTTTGTTGCATACTGTAATTACAAAGTTAATTTTGCAAATCTCATAAGCTGAGTACTTTGAAGATTCATTTGAATTCTTTAAATGCTGGGCCTAATAATGTTGCAGGTATTTTGAACAACTTTATTAAACTGAAGAAAATTATTCCAAAGACCTTAAAGATGGAACCCCCCCCACATCTAGAGACTATTTCTGCTTTTCTGCCATTAGAGAGAATAGATCTAGGGATAAAAATAATAAAGTTTTGAAGGAAACCAATTCTACCTAAAATTGATAATACATTAATGGATTTTATAATTCCTTTTATCTACTTCCTGTTTTATTCAATAGAAAATATTTTAGAATTCTATGGTTTTTTTCACTCTTAAACCTCAACAGAACTGAGAAATGTTGCTGAAATGTCTTGGAAGCAAGAAAGACAATTTATCTTCAATCCTTGGAAAGGAAAGAATTCAGAAAGGTAAGTCATGCAGCCAGAGGAGATTAGGATTTCAGGTTTAGCATTGGCCATCTGGGTTCTGATGCTAAGGCTACTGAAAGGAATGCAATAATTGAAAATGGGTGACAAGATCTCAGACAAAACTTGCATCTATGCACAGAAAGATGAAAGGCTGTTTCCTTTAGCTGCTCTTCATGAAGTCTTTGAGATTTCAGTGACATATATGAGGACAGAAAGGTGGCTAGGTTAAGAAATAAATAAGCCTGAACATAATCTTTAACTCTATGCTAAAAATATCCTTTTATTGACGGGGATTGTCAAGTGTTGATTGAGAAATCAATATTTGTGTTGATAACATCCCTAACATTAGTATATGAGCAGAATTAAAAATGAACTTTTAAATGCCATATTCTAAGTCACATGAAATTATTTTTTGAATTGAAATAACTACTTAAATCTTGTAGGTCTGCATGAATTTTTACTGGAATTCCACAGCTAAGAGCGGTAACATTTTCTGATTGATTATGTCTTGCCTTGTAGTATATAAGATGGAATTTTGAATCTGTGGAGTAGCTTAGTATCTCAAGTGTATTAATATCAGAAGAAGAATTTATGAGGATACTTGAAATGCCATATAAAGGATGTTACAGAGGAGCTTTGAAGGTTTTGTACAGCCTTTTCTGATGCAAGACTGCCCCAAAAAGCTGGCTATTAAAGCACTGTGAAACTGCACAGGAATCAAAGCTGAGGATTTCATCTTCAGATGGATCTGATCAGAGATATTCCATGAACATATGTTGAGAAAACTTTGATTTCTTCCATGCTGGTTTTCACTAACCATCAGGAGACTTGACAAAGGAAGATATAACTAGGGAGGGGGTTGAAATAGTCACTTGTAAAGAAATCAGGTTCCAAACTCAAGAGGAAGAGCTCACTTTCAGAACAGGTCACTGGATTTAGCATTCCTCATATACATCAGCAAGCCCAAGGATATAGCTCCACTTTTCTTCTCTTTCAGTGGCTACTTCTTAATGGCATCAGATCCCATAAGAAGCATGAGAGCCACACAGTGGCTGTGTATTTGGCAGGATCTGTATAGGCTGAGGGAATAATACCTGAATTAAAGAAAAAAAAACTTTTCTTGACCGAATGCTACGACCTCTGGGCAACTAAGAATCTTTTCCAGGGAGAGTTTTAGGAGAATTTTTTTTATTATTTATTTTATTTTTCTCTGATTAACCTTGACCCCAAATTTCACAGTGTTTGCTGTTGCCTTTTGAGAAGTATGATTTTTTCAAGATTTTTAAGTACATTTGAAACAGCTTCCAACCTTTCAGCACATGGGACCGCTAGGACAGTTCAACCTACACCATGGGATATGCTTTACATTCTAATTCCTCTCTTTGTCCCCTTCCTGAGCTGTGGAGGGTTCACTCTTTCTGGGATTTATATGCAATTCAGGAATTAAGAACGTAAGGAGGACAAAGGCTTTGAGTTTGTATGATGGTACCTGTATTCATGCGGTTATAAATCAAGGAGGTCTAGCCATCCTTGAATGATTATTTCTGAGGTGGTAATCTTCTCTGTAAATTTTTATATTAAAAAAATATAAATATATATGTATACATACATACACACACATATATATATGTATACATACACACACACACATATATATACATATATATATATATGGTACATAAAATTTCATGTTCTTGATGAGGGACCTTCTCAAAGCCAAGACAGCAGGCAGAGCTTGTCTTATTCCGTCTGTGATCATGCAGGGAAATGTTGTGTGATATGAGCGAAACAGCACAGCCACTTGCAACTAAGCTCAAGAGAACATCCAAACCTCCTGTTCTACACAATTAGAGCAGCAGAATTAAATCAAACAGAGCCATTTGGAAAATTTTTATGCATTGAAAAGACAGGGTTTCTGTCATGATGCTGGGGAAAGGCCACTGCTAAACTTTTTCCCTAGGAGTACATATGATGCACAGCTGTAGAAGAACTGTGTGCCAAAGACATGGGGCTTTACTAAACAGGTATTTAAACAAGCACTGCAAACTGTTAATTATGTATGCTTATAGAGCAGCTTTTTACCACTTCCTCTCAATTTTTTCTTTTTCCTTTCTTTCTTCTCTAAATCCTGCCTTATTTTACATTTTTTTCAAGAACAGTGTTAATGTTTTGTATGAATTTTGAAGTATGCTTTTTTTCCTGAATCTTAAATTTGGTTGTCAAAGGGATAAAAATCTCCTTAAAAAAAAAAAAAAAGAAAAAAGAAAAAAATCTGCCACTTTGCTTCACTAGATCAATTTTAATTTAAAGGTACCAAAAGTTGTTACACTTCAGACTTCAAAGGAAGTTAATTTTTAAATACGTTCAGCTCAGCATTGCTCTTTCTCTAAGAACTCAATTACAGATATTGTCAGGCCAAAACATTCTTTCCTGACAAAATCTCACTTTAGTGTAAACCCAATTTTCATTCTCATAGTGAAGGGAGACAGTAAGGCATGTTGTCCCAAATGGAGATGAACATGTGACAAACTGGGAAATAAGTGGAAATAAAATCAATTTCTCCCTATTAGTGACAAATTAAAAGCAAAATAAGCTATAGAAGTTGCAATAGTAAAAGTGACAATTGAAACAACTATTCTGAACAAATAAACAAGACCAATAGAGAATCAATTTTAATTTTGTTAAGTAAGGGGACCTTTTTTGGTGGCTATCTTAAAAAGCAAAGGAGTGTCTGTTCAAATTCCAAAGCAGAAGCCAAAGACTCTACCTCAAAATTCAGGAAATTAAAAACATAAAAATGAATAATTTTTACAGAATTTTAACTGTTAATACAGCCCAATATAAATGTCACTAAAATTTACACTTGATGGTATCAGTAAAAAACATTGCTGTCTTTTTTACCCTAATTTGAACTCTCTTTTCACAAATTCAAAGAAATATTTACATGAAAAAGAAATAGCATAGAAATCTAGTTTCTTAATTTTTCTTTAATTTGAACTCTCTTTTCACAAATTCAAAGAAATATTTACATGAAAAAGAAATAGCATAGAAATCTAGTTTCTTAATTTTTCTTCATTTCTCTTCCTCCTTTCAGTTCCCCCAGCTTCTTTCCCCTTCTTGCAATCCTCTCAATTCCCTTTATGTGCCTCGAGGATATTAAATATAATTTTTTTTATCCTCCTCTTTCCCCTTTTCCTTAGGTCTTCCCCGCCTATGGTGCCTGATGTTCTCTCCCTACATTAATTTCTCCTAGTTGACTGATTTCCTAGCTGTCTACCGCTCATGGTCCTTGTTGATGCCTCCAGTCTTTTACAGCAGTGCTGGTTTCATCCCTCTCTTCAAACCCTCGGTGGCAATACCTCCTCTTCCCATCTTCCACTGATTCATTCCAGCCTACAAAGCCTGATGTCTCACAGGGTAGGAACCAGAAACACGACAGAATAGATGTCCCTATAGGATCCATAAGTAATCTGAGAAATGTTTAGCTTGGAGCTCAGGAAAGGGGTGGGTTGGGAACTCCCTCGCTGAGCTGATCTGACGATGAGAAGCTGATTCTCGCAGAGAGATGTGATGTAAATTTGGGTCATATCCCATTCTCTGAATGCTCTGAGAGATTCTTGTTTTTAAGCAAGAACAAGAGTAGAATATTATATTTTCTTTCTGACTGGGACAAGCTTCATACTGGTCACTTTCCTGTTCCAGGCAGGGATAGGTAAACATCCAAACTATTCTGGTTAAAAACATCTAGCAATCCTTGAGCTAATCTCCATGACTAAACATCAGCTTTATGAAGTGATGTCCATCATCCCCTTTTTGCCTTGATTGTCCAGCATAGGCAGTTTTCCAACTTTGGGCATAAAGAAATACTTGTGGTCTGTGTAGTCCAGGCATGGTTGTACGATTAGTGTCCAGAATCACTGGCCAATAAAAGAAATCAGAGGCACACAAACAATAAGGAAAATTATTTTCTTTGTTTTACTGAGTACTTATCTATTTTAGAATAATTAAATAACTCTATTCTTAAAAAAACTATAGAAAAATATTTTTAAATTTTGTTTAGAGATTTCAATAGGTGGTCATCATCAAAACTATCCTAGAAGTAATCATCTAAAATTTTTTTCAATATCATAGGATTGGACTAATGATTCTACACTTTCAACCAAGTTTCCTCCTTCTATTACACCTAGAACAGCAAAAAAAATGCAATACATTAAATGAAAAATGTTAAAAATTTTTTAAATGCTTTTGAGGACTTAAGAAATTTTTCCAACTATGAATTTAGATGTTGCATACTTAACATAAACTGACATAACCAACATTTTGTAATTAGATTCTTTATTAATAAATTCTAATTGTAAAAACACATGGATTTAATTGACATTTAACATGTTAGCTATTGCAAGCTTGATATCAATTAACACACTTATCAAATGTCAATTACCAGTTTTTCAGTTTTAATTGCTGTGAAATTGACTTGCCATGGGCTACCTTTTAAAATGTTAATGTATTAACAGTGTTCACAGATTTGATGTAATAAATACAGCATCTAATGCGCACTTATTGCTATGCAATTTGACTACATTATATGAAAAGTTAAGTGTATTTTCTTCATACTTATTAAACAACAGTAAGAAGCCTTTTAGTCATTAATTTACTATACAATTAAACTTATGACACTTTGAAATAATCATCCCACAGCCTTCAGAATAGTTAGTCAAATAGGCAGGTCACTGTTTTAAACCAGCATTAGCAGATATTATTAGAACTATTTCTGAACACTGTATTGTGTTGCCAGCTTGCTTTTTAACAGAGAATTCTCCATATACGTCCTCTATGTTCTTGTGTTACCTGTATAAATTAGGACTGGTTTATATTTCATGTTCATTTGAAAAAAAAGAAAAACAGCCCTGGAAGTCCAGCTACTGATGATGATCCTGTCAAGCGAGCTGAATAAATGTGTCCCTTCCCTTACTTATGGCCCTGCTGATGGCACTGGGCCATGGTGCTGATATAAGATTTTGGCTGCCAGGAGCAGTTTTGGCTTGACAGCTTTGTCATTGGCATCGTCTTAAAGGATGAAATTTCCATGGTGTATAGAATCATTGTAATGAGAGCCTCCATAGCATTTTATTTTAATCTGTAGAACTGACATGCTTTATGAAGCCAGGCACTATCCTCATTTTAATGGAGAGGAAAGAGAGATGCAGCAAGGTCAAGTGGTTTGCCTAAAGTCCTGAAACTTGGCAGTAGCAGAAGCAGGGAAAATAAGTTCTGGTTCAAGTTACATTTTTGGAGTGGCAAGCGGATCAGGCTTTCCCAAAGGCAGTGTATAGTGGTGATGGATGAAAGGAGCATTAATCACAGGCCTCCTGGAAAGGAGGGCTGCTTATTTAGCAGAATAGAATGAATATTTAAAAAGGCCTTTCAGAGTATTGTAGAATAAATGCATATATCTGTAAGTTATTATGGCTTAAGGGCTAGCTATTAAGTGAAAGGATCAATGCATCAAATAGTAAATGCAGAACTTTTAGGGCTAGAGCTACGTGAATCATGATCTCCCAGCCTGCTAATGAAACACACAGAGTCAGGGATCAAACTTTGCGTCAGACAAAACTGGGGGATTGGAGATCTCTTCCTCCCTCCTTTCCCCAGATAAGAGAGATCTGCACTGCTGACAAAACCATCTTTAATTCTTAACGGGAGCAAACCCTCATCCAACCCCACCAGGAGCAGCTGGCCCTCAGCGTGCCCTGGCTGACAGGAACAAAATGAGATGCTTTTCAGGGGTCATGTAGAGCATTTAGATCAGCACTTGGCCAAAGGAGGTCACTTCAGAGCTGTTTTCTGTGTACACATTTGCTGAAGAGTTCTGGGTCCTTCATGGATTATATCTCCATTTGGATCAAGTGAGATAAAAATTTCACTTTAAGCACCATATATGAATTGTTGGCCCAGCTGAGTCCAACGAAGATACTGTCTCTGTAAGAGTCAGAAAGTAACCCTATTCAAACATATTTTTCAATAACCAGAAACTAATAATATGCAAGAAGGCACCAATTTTAACCTCATTGCTTCCTCGTACATGGATATTTTTCCTGCAGAACCAGTTTTTCCTCTTTCTGACACTTGTTCCCTTTTTTTTGTGAGGATGGAGTCACTGGGGTGAGTCTGTAACAACTGATGATGCCTCTTTGTAGACTTCCAGACTCTTACCCCTGCTGACAGGAGGATTCCACCACTGCATTTCACATTAAAATCCATTCTGGTCTGCTAAACTGCTGATAGATCATCTCTCTTGCAGTTCCTCCCAGTGAAAGCCAATCCTCACCCTCCTCAATAAAGAAAGCATTGGAGGGTTTAAAAGTGACATTTATGATGCTTTCCTAAAGATCAGCAACTCCTCCTTCTACTGATTGAATAATACCATGAATGATCCCTCTGTTGCTTTCACATGTGCTGCACCATGACTGCACGTGAGAAATATGAAAAGAGGAATTCAATGATTTAATGAAAGAATCATTTCTAAATTAATGTATTGTCTCCTTACACTGTCAGAACTCTCTGGATGCTAATAGAGTTTCATTATATCTATTAGTTTACTGTAACAGTTTGATTGCTATTACTTTATTAAATATATTTCAGGGGAAAAAGTATTCCCCAACAGTGTCAAGTCAAAGAATAATATTAAACCATCAGCTCTACAATGCTCTTGTGTCTCAGATTATTAAGAATCATGTTTCATCTGAACTTTTTTAGTGGAGATTTTGGAAGTGAAAATGTTGAGTTGCCATCAACAATGAGTACATTTAATTATAATGTCTCTTTCCATTCCTTAAAAAAATGTCTCAAAGACTAGTATCATTTAAGACTTTATTTAAAGATAATATAATAAAAAGGTGGAGGGCACTAAAATAGACTTATTGGCTGAAAAAAGGATTGCATATCAGGCAAGAATTCATGACAAATGCACATGGTGTAAAATGATATTTGGCAATTGTGTGGTTTATATGACAATTTTGTCTTTATTAAACATTTTCATTAAAAAAGAGGAAAACAACAAGGTAGTTACATGAAATATTCCATAGTACTGAGTATTCATGCTGCATGTATGCCAGGAAGCGTGTCATATCTATATATCTATATCTGTAGATATAGATATATGATGCAGAATTGTAAAAACAATTGCAAATAGCAAACGACTGACTGGGAAGTTTTGCGATAGATTCTCAGAGCTATAGGGTAAACCACTTATATTGTGAACTTGTGATTGACTCCCTGGCATTCTATCATCTAATCCGTCTCTCCTGAGACTTAATTTCACGCTCCAAACACTGAACAGCTTCAGACAGCTGCCATTTAAAAATAAATGAACTTAAGTAAACCATCAGTAACAAAGTCCATTCCCTCTGCAGACCACCACACAGACACTCACCCTGATGAAAAACAGGGCTGCTTTTTTCCTTCATAGACAGATTTTTTCCCAAATGTAAGGAAAATCCAGGTATTTAATACCTTCTGCTCATCTCAGGCCTGTGGCTCATCATTTAAAATGGTGTATAAGATTGTCTGTTGCATACTGGAATTATGTAGAGGCTACAGACTGGCAAGGCTCATACTCCTTGGAAAGGAAGGTACTGACAATGGGAACACTAGTGATCTCTGTCATCTTTCAGATTACTTACATCTTCAGAAGGTCATAATTCACTGTGTAATCCACAAATATTCTGATCTTCACCTGAAGCTGGGGAATCATTTAGCTTTTTTCACTCTCCCTCCTTTTTTTTCCTGTCACATGTTAATGTGTACAGATTGTGAACCAAAAAACGTTATGCTACAGAAGAGACTCCAAGGTTTCTGGTAAAAAAAAAAAAGAGTACTTGTCCATGAAGTTGTCTGAGGTGCCTTTCTATAAGTACTACTCACTTGTAAAGTGATTTACGTTCCTTGGGGAAGGTCAGCTGAGTTTTACTGTGGACACGGATAGACGCTGGGTCAGGAAAGCCATGCAAATCACAGTTGCAATGAACTTTTTGGAATTTCAGGCAGAATAAGTGACTTGAATGGAAAGAATATCATTAACAGTTTAATAAAATTTGGTTCAAAAAATTTTACTCTGACAGCACGTCTCATGACAGGACTTTGCCAGGGGAGGTTTAGGTTGGATATTAGGAAGAAATTCTTTATAGAGAGGGTAATCAGGCATTGGAATGGCCTGCCCAGGGACGTGGTGGATTCACCATCCAGGGAGGTTTTCAAGATGAGACTGCATGTGGCACTTAGTGCCATGGTTTAGTAACCACAGTGGTGTTGGGTCAAGGGTTGGACTTGTTGATCTCAGAGGTCCTTTCCAACCTGGATTCTATGGTTCTAAGACTGAATACCTGCTGATTTCAGGAGGGACCTTTACAGGCGTGTTGCAATAGAAATGTTTCTTTCAGCACTAATAAAAGGCAATAACTCTCTTTGGACTAAAATTGATAAAAAGAGGTAAACTCCATAGAACCTCATTGCCTCTCCTGAACTTGATTTACATATAAATATTAGACCTGTAGACACCCAGAAATCTGTTGGCTATACAGGCCTGGAGTGTCTCTTATCTTTGAAATTTCTGTGATCAACTGAATAGGAACAACAGAGTTGAGTTTTTACTCATACTGAAAAATCTGTTAAAGAAATGTATACGTTTCATTACATTCTATATATATTCATGAAAAATCAGCTTGTAATTCTGAAATGCTTCTATTCATTAGAAATTTCTTCTCTGCCCTTTTTTCCAATTAAATAGAATGTTGTTTTAAAGGGTGCTTGGAAAAGTAACCATCTTCCTTTTCTCACGCACCTTACACAATTATAGACAGGTTAAAACAAACTGTCTATTTATGCTCATCAAAGAAACAGATTTTTCTTTCCCTATTCTCAGCATATACAGTTAGGCTGAGCCACAGTGGTAAGAGCTGTGATCTTTAAATTCCTGACCTTAGCACTAAACTAGAGGAAGTAATTTTATCCATTTCTTCTATGCATTTTTATAGACCAAATAAAAAGTACATAAATTTTGTTTTACTGTAGATATAATCATAGCTATAAAAAATTTATCACTAGATTCAGTAACATAGTCCAAAGTGCTGGGACTAGAGAAAGCAATAATATACAACAAGCAGCCCTTCTTTACTTTTACTATTTATTAATGTCGTTAAGTACTCATGGTAATTTTATTGGAAACAGAGCTTTAAGAATGGCATACAGGACAGTAAAGTGAAAGAAAGCAGAATGCTTGCAAGTATAATCTTGGACATGTTGTGGCATCAGGTTATGAAAATAATAATAACCATACATCTCAAACATTTTTTAATTGAGGGCTTGACTTTACAACTAAGAAATAAAATCTTGAGAAAATCTCATGCTAGGTACAAAGCTTTTTATCTGACGTAAGAGATGTTTAGCTACTCAAGTGCTGAGCAAGACATAAGATTATTAGAACTGAGCTACAAATGAAATATGTTTAAAGGGTGAAAATGCAGATATTGTAGAGAATGCTGACTACTAGTATTTTTTCAGGAATTTTTTGCAAATTATTGTACATATTTATCCAGGAGATTGACATGTAATGCCACTAATGTATTATTGCTTCTGTTAATGATGAATCTTTGAACAATATTTTCTGTGTTATTTATCATTATTTATATTTGTGCCAACACACGTGAGACAAGTACTAGAAAATGAGGAATGTTTTGTTGTATGACCTGACTTATAGAAATATTAGAAAGGTTTAGACATTTCATGTCTCTCTGTCTTTTCAACTAAAATAAGATGATTTGGGGGAGTTTCCAGGAACAGTCATATATTTTCATGTAGCTGTAGCTACAAAGTGTGTTAGAGCAACAAATTTCTCAGAAAATGGAAATAACTGAGTGTTTTCATTTAGCTCACGATAATGATGAAATAAGGGTGAGACATTATTCTGTTCTAGGTGCTGCACATATGCAAACTAAAAAGAGGTTTTGCTGCAGATCTGGAAACATTCTATTTCAATGCTAGAAAACTCTGTATGTGTACATATTTTATAAGTACTGTCCAAAATGCAGAGATTTCAGCATGTGCTATAGTGTTTAAATGATAATAGGGAGGTGCTTTTAATAGCTTTTAAAAATGGTTCAAATCTTTCAAATACATAAGTAAAAAAATAGATCCATTAGCTTTTTGCATCTAAACTGTAAAGATTTGTTATTATTTTAGATTATTTTGTTCCTGTATTTAGATAATGGGGGGGGGGGAAGGTGTTGTTCTTCAAATTTTTAAACATTAAAGCACTTTTCCTCACTCCTCCCCCCCTTCTTTTAGAACTGCATACATGAAATGCATAAGTGAAAACATAAGAAATATTTAGAGTAAATCTTCCCTATTCTAAAACATTCATGACAGAGATCCATGCATTTTTTTTTTCTAAATGTGTGCCTTCATTTTCACAAGTCCTGGCTTATTCTCATCTAGTGAGTGGTCAAAAATGCATTATGATGGACAAGTAGAGCTCACACAGTCCATTACCATGTCTCACTTGAAAGGTGTGTAATTATAGGGCAGCAGTTTCAAGCTGATGGGCAGCTACTTGAAGAGGAATAAAAGTATGCTTCTGACCATGTTTATCAGGCAGGCTAATACCTGATGATATTTTACCTTTTCAGTGTCTTATCTACAGTGCATTGCAGGTGTCTTGGTGGGAGAGCTGCAAAAAGTTTCTGATAAAATGAAATATCTTTTTTGAGCATAATAGGGTAAATTACAACTGCTGAGCTTCATCTGCCTGATCATGACTTGTTCTTCCTTTAAAATATCTGGTCTGTAACTAACTACATCATTTGAAGAGTCACGTGTGGATTTAAGTATTTTCTCTGCCTGAAACAGATTCAGGGGGAAAAAAGTAGAGGGATATCTATGTATATGCTCATTTACTACATGTTCTAATTTGTTTAAGAGCAAAATCAAGAGTCCTTGCAGTTACTGCTATGGCTGCTTTTGTATGACCATTTGGATTATAGTGGTGGATGCTCCTCTCTGGATCTCAAAAATATTCCCATTATCATTTTCTTCAAATCAAGTCTGTTTTATGGAACTTTCTACTTTTATTGCAACTTTCAATTTTAAACAAACCTACTTTTTTTTTTTCCCCCTCCCAAGAAATCCATCACATGTGCCCCCACAATTTTAGAACAAAATCCACATTGATAATCAGTATTTTAAAGCAAGGATGACGCTCTCAGAATTTTCAGATTCAAATATCCTTCAGTTTGAAACAGAAGACATTTCACTTCAGAAGTAATTATTTTCCCCAAGAAAATCTGAAACTTTGAGATTTTAATTGTATAAGCTCTATATATACACATAGACATATACACGTGTGGACAGAAAGGGAAGATACAGAATTCTTAAGTAGTTTCTCATGTTTCATTTTATAATGAGAAAACAGTCTGGTAAGTTTTCATTTTCATTTCTGAATTAATAGTTTTAATTTGTAGCAGTATTTTCTCCTCTTAACCACTATACTGGAAAACTGAACAATCCTTTTGACCAACATTTTGGAAAATGTCTCTTGATTTCTAGAATCAAGCTTACGTTTTTTCACCAACATTTGGTTATCTTTATCCTTGTAGTTGATTGAGGATTTCTTTATGTGCTTTGTGTATTCTCTTTTTTATTTCTGTTTTCAATACTTCACAGCCTCCAGAGAGAAGCAACGGCTACCTTGACAAGTGTGAGTATACCCTCCCTTGTGGGGAAGAGGACAAGTAAAAGGAAAAATAGAGAGAAATAGGATAAGCAAACAGATATAAATAAGACAAGGGAAACTTTTCCCTGGTGCCATTAACAGCTCTGTATTGCAGTATGAAAAGGATTGTTTCCTTGATCTATTGAGGCTGTAGTGTAGGGATATCTAAGAAATGGAAATGCCAAGACCTTGTCACTGGTGTGAGCTGGTATGAGTGGACCTTCTGCAATGTGTAGGATTTGCCAAAAGGTCCCCAGTGTTAACCCTCTGAATGAAAACAAGCTTTACCCTTGATGAATATCTAAAGATTAGTTTTGGAAAAGCTAATTAGAGTTTTAATTCTGCTCTAAAAGTCTAAAAATGAGAGCCATGGCTCAATAAAGTTTAAATTTACATGACAACAGATTGATAGTCCTTAATGAATTATCAAATAGATTCGATAACTTAGTTACGTCTTATTGTTGTTTTTATACTGCCTAATTATTTTCAGCTCAGTGAATTAACAGCAATACTTGTTAGTGTGTAAGGGAGAGAACCCTACAATAATATCCCTAGGCAAAAGTTGGATAACCTAGTAATGTTCATTGTAGCATCACGTTATGGCCATCACTGTGACCTTTCTTTAGTATGTTAAAATTGACATTGCAGTTGACATCTTGGCTCAGAATCCAAATGCTCTCACCTCTTCTGTGCACAGGCAGGTTTTTGTTTAAATGAAGTACTAGAACGGAGTGATTTATATGAAGGAACAGTTTTAGAAACTCTTTTATTTTTTCTTCCTTTTTTTTTTTAAGTTTGGGGATGTTTTGTTGTTTTTCTTTTTTTTTTTTTCTGCCTTAAAGAGTACGTTAGGAAAATTTCAGAATTAACATTGATCAGTATAAAGGAGAAGAGGAAACAGAAGAAACTTAGTGCTCCAGAGGAAACTTGTTCCTTTTACTATTGTCTATTAGTGCAAAGTTCTATCAGTGCCACAGCTTGATGGAGGAAAAGAAGACACACATAACAGCCTAAATGCTGCTGCTGTATATTCTGGAGTCAACCTCTCAGGCTACATTTGTGCTAACAAGTCTCGAGTCCCCTCCCAGCTACTGAAGTGAATATAGCATGCAGCTCCCAGGCTGCCAACCCCAAATGACTATGTGCAGACTGACAGTGGGTATGGAGCCTGTATTATTCAGGCCCTGAAACAGAGCCAGGAGATGTTTGGGAGAATGCTGGTTGGCAAGAGCCAATTCTATGCTAGGGAGCATTCTCACAGTTCTCAGTGTTACTCTTTTTCCAGTGCCCAGCAATACTCTATGTCCTAGGTAGGGTCACTGGCTAGTACAGATGTAACTTCAGTCCCGTGACAGATCAGCTCAGGGTGGGATCCTGATATCTATTTCCCTAGAAAATCCTGTGATTGTCCTGGTCAAACTCATGCATCACTCTTATGTCAATCATTTAGTCCTTCCACTTCCTCTCATGCTTGTTCTTATTAGATTTATTCTTTTTTTTCATCTCATTTTTAGGGTGATGGCCCGAAATACATTTTGGTACCAATAAATAAAGTCTAAAAGACCATAGATATAAGTGAAAAAGATTCCATTTGGAGTTAAATTTAGCAGACCATTGACTGGGCTGATTATTTTTTTCCATTTAAGTTCATTGTTCTATCATTCCATAAATATTCCATTTCCCTTTCCTACTCTGTTCTCCCCTTTTCTCCCAAATATAATCTGATCATCACCCACTGCAAATTTGTCTTACAAATTTCTCCTTTGGCTTCTAATCTTCTTCTATAGCCATAATGATTCCATTTCAGTCCTTGTTCTCTGTTCTCTTTCTTAATACTTCTTTTGAGTTAATGTTGTTAATTAAGAGTTGAATTGTCCATTGCTTCCAGAAGAAAATGGATTATTTTTTTACAAAACTGACTGATGGCTTTTCTGAAGAGATTGCTTTTTGAGGTTGCATTTATTAATGTCTCTAAACATAATTTTTTGATTCAGGTTAAGTACGTATTTTATTGCTATTTTCTTTATGGGGAAGAGTTTAGTATTTACATACTATTTCTGCATAAACAGATCTGATCTGATACCACTGTATTATAGTAGTGTATTACTCTGAATTTTCTTTCTTTATTTTACTTATCCTAAAGTTTTGGTGGTTTTTGCAATGAACAAATATATTAGGAAAAAAACCCAAACCAAAACACCCCTTGCCCAGCAACTGCCAAGTTTCTCCTATTGTTTAACGGTACTCAAGAAGCATCATGCTGATACATAGGCTTAATTTTATTAATGTTCTTCTGTCATTGTCAGAGCTGGCAGCCACACCAGAGTGTTCTGATAACGCACTGCCTGGAAGCTGGGAGTTTAGGGGAGCACTACCTTTGAGTGTCTTCACCTTTCATACTGCTGCTCAAAGTTATGCAGAGAATTTATTGATATAAGGTCTTGTAGCATAAGCTTGTCTCAAGCCTTCAACAGCAAGTGAAATCCTATCTAGAATTTGTCTTGAATGTGTAATGAACAATTATACTTACCTGTCTTTATTAGGTTGTTTCACCTCCTCCTGCTGTGATGAAAACAGGGAGAGATCTGCCAGATCAGTGCTGTGTACATCCAAGGTAACTAAAACTTTGATTTTATAAATGATTTGCAGTACTCAAAAAATAACACAGTGAAGTTTTCCTCATGCAGTACTCTGCATCAAATGCTCTTGCCTGGAAAATCTTGATAGACAAAATGCTCTTTAACATTTTCCAGCAACCTTTAGATAGCAATTTGAAGTGTAGCCATATTATCTGGCAGAAAAGGTTAGTACTTTGAATATGTATCAATTATTGTTTTCTTCTGCTGTCAGAAATGTTTATTTTGAACTCTGACGGATGCAGGGACGCCTTAGTGATAGCTATGAAATATCCTAACATTCATGGAAAGCAGAAAGAGTTACACTTAACTAGGGATGAGGGGTAGGGGCAGAAAATAACACAATGAGAAAGTTGGGAATAAATGCAGGTTTTGGTGGAGAAATAAAATGGGCCCTGCAATAGCAGTGTAATTGTCTCTGCTGGCATTTATATCAAATTACAGTGAAATAACAGACTATTATTGAAATCCAGCAAGTCCAGACGGTTTTATTTTGCTTTTGACTTCCATTTTCTAGTACAAATGAAAAGATGTCTCTGCCACAACACGAAACTCCTACCATCGTTTACAGCAAAGTGTGTATAAAATATTTAATTAGGTTATATAAAACTAGTATAAAGGAATACAGCTGTCTATGCTTCTGTTTTCTTCAATGTATTATGTTTATTTATATATTTGTTTTGTTTTCTTCCTCTCATATTGATTGTCTTCTTCCATTGTAGGCTTCATCATAGTTCAATACATTTTCTCAAATCAAGGTTATTGATACATACAGAGACAATCAATCCTAATAATACCAGATACTGTCCTACCTCCCTCAAATTAAACCATTTCCATTCAGGACTAGACTCTGCAAGTGAAGCTTTTCCTTCATACACTGAGGTTATGACCCTGATTCACCTTCTACACATTCATGGGACAAAAGTAGATGTGTGGCCATGTTTTCACTAGCTTTGTGAAAATTTGTTGGAGTTTTCTTTTTGTTTGGCTTTTTTGAGAGTTTGAACAATATTTATTGTCAATAGGAATCTTTTTTTGTGACCCGAGAAAATTCTTCCTGGTGGCAATTGTACACTTTTCTGCCATGTTTTTCAATAAATACTACACACTGTTTTGGGCTACAGAGAAAGCAAAGCAGTAAAATAACCAACATTTAGTGATCTGGTGCACTGTAAATTTCCTGCTTCCCTGTGGAAACAGATTTAGTTCCATACAAACCCTCCTGGATACATATAAGAAGATGCTACTCTGACAAATTTTGTCAGTACCACTGAAGGAACCAGTGATAAATGAAGCAACTTGTCTGTGCACATGTAAATATATAGCATTGATTAAGTGTGGACCAGTAATGTATTTCATCATAGGCACGTCCATTCTTCATACTTACAAAATAAATTGTTTGCAAGGGTGATGGCAGGCCCCTGAGCTCTCCAAAGTTCTCTCTCTGACTTCTGCTTCTCACTCTTCACATTGAATTAGACCCTTGATAATTGCTGAGTCCTCACCGTCAGGGCAGAGCCTCAAGAGCTTTACCTCAAGAGCTTTGCCTCAAGAGCTATGAAATGAATAAGCTGAATGGAAATGGAGAATAATTCGGCCTTTACCCGAAGAAATTCTCTTCAGCAGAACTGGATCTATGCTGGTGGAGAGTCAAAGGACATAAACTATGGCAGAAGCCTCCTGTGTGAATGGATTTGCTTGCTAATGTTCCTTCTGGGAACAGAGGAAGAACTGCAGGAGGAAAAGCATTTTCCCTGCCAGCAGATAAGCCAAAGACTGCTCTCTCAGGTAACCTTATAATATTTTTCCATATCACTGCTTCTGTTCAATTTTCTCACAGATGAGCCTAGGGGTGCATCAAATGAACAGACAAGTGCCTGTTCAATGACTGGTCTCTTGACTGGACTTGTTAACAAAAAGCACAGTGGGAACTGAATCAGCAGAGGAGTGCATCTACTCTGTCACCTGAATAGCTGGTACTTATTTCCATGATAGCTGTGTTATCAATTTACATTGCAAATGCAGCTTACTCTATGCAAAATAAATACTATTTATCTTACGTCTAAACAGGCTCATCACTTAAAAAAAACAGAAGGACACTCAGTGGGAAAGAGAAACAGAAGCATTAGGGAGGTGTTCACATACAAGCACTGCTTTTACAAAACATATAGCTGTTTTTATTGAACACTTTGGCAAGTGCTCCTTTTCAAAAGTTTTAGAAATTAATATGTAACTATAGATATATATATACAAAAGAATACCAAGTAGCCACAGAAGAAACTTCTATTCAAATATTGAGGAGTTTGGCCATCACCCTGTTAAAATGTCCACTTCTGAGCAATACACAGAAAACTGCTACTTCCTTTAACAATCCACTTTACAAACTATTTGTTTTGATTGAGAAAGAACATTTTTCTTCAGGGGTCTTTGCAACATAGTAAAAATTTATTAAGTATATGGTAGCAGTCTAACAAGAAAATAAGCTAATCAGTTAAGGTGAAATGCACTAAAATAAAAATCTTCAGTGTTTTCCTCTCACACAAATTCCTTCTGTTCCCTCTGGATTTCCTGATGGATTTTAGTCCCTTACCTAATGTTAGTTTTAATCACATTTTCCCACAGCACATAAAACCCCCTTGTAGTTCATCAGCTTTACAGAGGATATTGGGAATAGAAAATGTTTGGTGTTGTTTGAACACATGAACACGTACAAAAATTTCCACTAAGAAGGTTTGAAAGGTTTCACACCATTGTCCCAGTTAAATTTTACCCGGTACAAATTTTTACAATTTTTTCTTCTCTTTTCTGTTTGTAGAGCTCTTTACTATGTATAGAGATCCTTCTCCATCATCAGTGTTAGGATTATGGCAATTTTGCAACAGCTCTGTTTCTCATGAATGAGAGTTCTCTCCCGGTGGTGGCCTGTAAGCACTATCTGAACTAGTCACCTGATGTTCAGCTTGGGCATTTGTAATGACATGCTTTTCAGTGGTCATAAATACTTTACTGGAGAAAGTATTGGCATATTGTGGTCACTTGTGAGCCTTTGGTTTGTTTCAGCTCTAGTCTTCTGGAATGGATTTGATACATAAAAATTGAAATATCTTTCTGAGTTGTGAATAAATACAGAAACATCTGATATGCCTTGGACATTTTCTGTTTTATTGGTAATAAACACAGCAACTAGGTTTGCTTACATCTGCGTGTGTAGGGGGTAAAATTGTAATGGAAAAGACAATAGTTTTCTTTCATTAGTTTAAGGTTTATGGCAAAAAGGAAGATATCAATAAAAATTATATATTTATAGTGATCACAAGATTTCTAATATGAGTGTTTTAGAAAGTTAGATCCACACATTTAAATACTGCCTGCTTTTATATTGCTTATAGCACCTGAAGAAACTGTAATGAGAATTGTCGTGACACCTTACTGTATCATTCCAAACAGCTTTTGACAGTCTTAACAGCTCTTATACAGCTTAACAAGTTTTCTGTTTTTAACGAAACATGCAATGTGTTCTATTTTTTGCTTGGTCTGATTCCCATTTATTAGGACAGTCACACTCTTATTTAACACAAAACTAATTTTCAGCCAGTGATTTTTTTCATTTCTAGATATTCAAAAATATATTTCTTTTATGTCCTGCACATTTTGAGAAACTCAGATTTCAATTTCAATTTCATTCATCCTTATAATGAGTAGGACTGTACAGACATCCTTTCAGTACAGAGAAACTAGAGGAGAGGACCAAAAGAATTTGTTCAAACTGAAGAAAATCTGTAAGCACTGCAAGAAAGGCAAACGTCATTATTCATCTTCACTGCTTCCAATGTCTGGAATACCAAGGGAAGGGCTTTACTTTCCCAGTGAAACACCTGCTATCTACTCATCTTCGTGACAGAAGTAAATGTTCCAAGGTAGATGTGCTATGCATTTTCAGAATTGCGCCTGTAAAGATTCTTTTAAAGGTAACAGTTTCTTTCAAATGCTAATAAGTAAATTCTTTGGAGAGTCGGCATTAAAGAACAGGGTGATGCATTTCGAGCTCCTACTGAAAAGTGTAGTGGAAAATGCCAGGGATGATTTAGGCAGAAATTTCTGAAATCAGGGAGTTGTCTTTGACAACTGTTTTAATAGGTAGATGCGTCCGAATGGAGATCAAATGCAAAGAATGTGAACGAGTTTTCTGTGTGTTACACCCTTTGTTTAGATGTTTGTTATTTTTTTTTCCTATGTAAACTTGTAGAATATGTTATTTCTCTCTATAGGACTCTATAAAATGGGAGAATGATGCAGGTGGGAATTGAAATCATGGAGAAATAACATCCAAACAACAAAATGGAACATTTTTCATACCCATAGGAGAAATCTAGCAGTTAATAAAGTTCAGAAAAAAAGTGATTTACTTCTATGTGGGGTTTTCTCAATAGTAGAAAGTAAGTCAGACAAACCCTAAGCTTTCTCTTTTTTTTTTTTTTTTTTTTTTTATGCAGACCCTACTCCAAGAAGGATCAGAGATATTGTCTATTACTTTTCAGTCCCATGCTTCATATCTGAGTTCTCAGGAGGGAAACAAAATACTCTTCTCATTCCTTTATCTTTTAGAAGTGCCTAGTAAAGGACATCAATTTAATAGTAACAAACATTTAATTTTAATTTTCACTATACTTTCCAAAATGTTATACAACAGGAGGGTACATGAAACTTCTTTGTAGGTGAGGCATAACGACGTTACCAGCATCACACAGGGTCATTACCAAAGCAAGAGCTTCAATCCAGGCTCTCATTAAGCTGTTTGATGCTTTGCACAGGAGCCTACATGATGGCAGGCTCAGTGAGAAAAAAATTTGACTACCTCCTTCATTATTTTCAGCTGTACCTTTTGTTCCCCAGAATTCCTGCAGCAGATTTCTCGTGTCCTATACTAAGCTCCATTGTTTAGTCGTTTGTTTGCTTTAAGAGAGCTTCAATTTTCAAGTGGTATTTCTTGTGCTTTTTCAGGTACCTCACCTTGTCTTTCAGTGTAATGCCATGGGAGTTCTAAAAAAAAAAAAATTACTAAGGAGGCCTGAGAGTTTCCAGCTTATCACAATAAAATGTAATTTATCAGGAACTGAGAGAGATTGTTTAGCACTATAAACAAAATGTTCAAGGAAACAAGAATGTATTTACATGTTATACTCTAAGAGCAAAAAAGAACCCTCCCCCACAAAGCACCTGGAGAACTTCAGCAAAGAGTGTTGATAAGTATTTACACTAGATCTCCAAGGAATGAGCCTTAATCTTGGTACTCTGTGGGAAATAAACAGAAAAGTAGCCAGGTTCTGTATCCTGACCTGGAAGAGCTCCAGATCTTGGAGTTTTGTTTGTAAGAAAGTTCCCCAAACAGCTGCTGCCATTTCATTTCTCACAGGTAATGACTCACCTGCTCACAGGCACCATTTCTCAGCCCTGAGGTTAAGGTCCCCCTCACAATCTGTATAAATTTTTTTACAAACTTATTAAAACCGTTTTGCATAAATTCCTTCAATTTTAAAAGATCTCTTCCTAAGCAGAGGAAGAAGGGAAAAGAGATATAGCAAGGTGATGAGATATAAAGAAAATTCACAGCAGCTGATCAGAGCTTGAGCCTAATTGCTTAAAAACATCTCCATGTAGAAATGTCTGATACGCATTTCAATCACTCTTTGTTCCTCATTTTGTGATGAAAAACAATTTTGTCACAATTTTTTTCACCAAGTATCTAACTGGGGCTGAAATACTGACCATTACTTTCCCAACCCATCCAGGGGTTCAGGAGTATATTATGGAAATTTTATTTTCATGGAATAAAATTATTTCTGTGTGGCTTCATGTTATTTGCCTACACAGAAGTTTTTATTCCTCAAACTTATTTTGTACCTTATAATTATTTTTCCCTTTTCCTTTTTTCTATTAATTCTACATGGTGGGTGGTGCAGCCGTTTCAAAGAGTAAAAGCAGATCATGAGGTGATTGTATATAGAAAGATAGATTCCTGCATAGACAAATGGGTATCTGTAGACCAAATTTTGTTCAATGTTCCTTTATTTTCTGTAACTTTTTTATACAGTAAGAAGTATCTCTCCTCTCTGATTAAACCCTTGGCATCAAACAGATTTAAATACAGATTTTTTTTCCCTCTATTCTGTTTTAATGAACCATGCTTCATTTTTCCCAAAGGCTCTGCAAAATGCCTTATAACTAGTTTTGATTAGCTGCTTATTAAAATGTATGCGTATTTTTGAATAATATTTATAAATTTTTCTTTAATTTAGATATGATTTAGCAGTATTTTCTTTCACCTATGTCACCAACATAAAAGTAGAAAGTGCATCTGTTAAATAACACTCCAGCAAAAGGTATTGATGCTGTAATGTTCAATCTCAAGTGTCTTATATGTGTAGTCTGAAAAAGTAAAAAATAAGATGTAAAATATAGGCATTTCTTCCAGACTGCTGTAATACAGCACTTGACTGTTTAGTATGCTATCTGTTTAGCTTGGGTGAAATTAAAAATTACTTCAATTATTTCTAGGGGGAAAGTCAAAAAGTCAAATTATTTTTTCAATGCTATTTTTTCTTTGCTGCATTTTGCATTTCTGTTTTTGTGAGCTAAGTAGATAGACTCTATCTAACAATACCTGTAATTATGAAAAGAGCAGAACATAAACTATTCTAAAACAGGTGATTTGGAGAGCAGCTCACTGTGCTGTGTTTGATGGGTATGTTACAGCTCCTGGCTGCAGGCAGGTGGTTCCAGCCAGCGCTGATCCGCAGGAAAAATTGGAAACAGCTTTATTTCTGTCTGAAACTGTCTGATGTCAGAGGACAGCCCTAGGTCCCTGATTTCGGTGTGCTACTACCTGGGTACCTGAGAACCCCCAGCCCAAGGACTGGTCCTCTGGCCCTGCCAGGGTGTGTGCTGCCAGCATGAAATCTCACCACAGCAAGGTGTCTTACAAAATCTGATTTGAATGAATTTTCTGGGAAACTTAAAGGCCAGTTACAATTTTCTGATACAAATTCTGCTTTTGCTTTACGACTAACAAAGGAAAACCTTCCTAAGTCTTACCTTAAATACACACACATCTACATAAATATATCTAAGTATATGTAGATGGAAGAAAAGATATGATTGGAATTATGTAAGTTATGGTTATAATGGCTCCCTTAGGAATTTGGTGTGGTTTTTTCTGACATTAGGCAAGAATTTTTCAGGTCGGCTTAAAATAAATCAGGCATGCCATATGTCTTAAAATGTCTTGCTATGACAGTTAATATCCATAATTCTTCCTATTATAACTCTCAGTGGGTCCTAGAGTTTTTGTTCATAAGTATTAGTGGGAATGACATACAGTATTATGGATATGCATTATAGAATTTGTACATATTTTTGGAACTTTTGAGGTGGTTGACACACTTTATCAGTAATGGGGGCATTTTCACACATTTGATTTGTGATGAGGTTTATATGGCTGCAGTTTACAACTTGTGCAAAAGAAACACAGGTTTTGATCTGTGTATTTCCTTGCAACCTGGGTGTGAACATTCCATTATCGTTGCATTGCAAACCCCTTTTCATGATGCATTGACATATGACGAAGTTAGACACTCCTTATCAAGAATATCCTGTTATTACTCTCTTTTAATGGATTTTTTTTATCCTTTCCTTGGTAACTTGGCATGAAGAGGAAACAGATTTATCAGAACAGCTCCTCTGTTAAATTAAGCTCCTGGACATTTAAAGCTTTGTGATCTAAAATAAGTTGCTTTCTTGACAAACTTTTATCCCCTTTAAGTCATATTTCACTTACAAAGTCTGATTCTGATGTAAAACTATCTGCTGTGTCCTGCCCCAGCACTGGAATATTTGTCTTGTTCCAGGTTACTAGTTTTCATCTAATGAGTCTGGGAAAAGCAACTGATACCACCCCTTTGAATCCAAACTACTAATAATGCAACACAATTAAGTGTTTCACTTGATTTCAGCTGCAATTAGTGATGGCACCACGTCTTCAGTGAGATCCACATGAGTGGGGCCTCTGAGCTACAAGAAACACCCATAAAATCAGCAGGGTTACACACAGAGTTCTGCTTTGTGCATTGTGTTTTGATATCAACCTTAACTTTTTCTCCTGCTACATGTAAAAACAGCCAGCATATTTCTAGGAAAATTACAAACATAACAGTCTTTATAACCTGAATCACTGCATGCTACACACCAACTAGCAGCAAACTAATTGCTCAGAAACACAATTTTGAAAAACAGGACTAAATTTAAACATATCCCTCCTTGGCTATTAAGGCACAGGCAAGATGACAGCTAAAGGTTACTGATTTTCCCAAAAGGTGGTGGGGAGCAGACCTAAAAAGCTTCTCTAAATGTATGGTGTGGGAACTTGATTTTTGAAATAAGATTTATAGGGGCTGTACAAGCTGTTTCTCCATTGGGAATCTGCAGAGCATTTTATTAGAAATGAAAGGTTAGGCGCTCACACAATTGACCTTTTTACTAGATGGCTTTCTAAAGTAGTACTGAATGCCTCTAAAGGATGCAAATGTATTTTCTTCAAAATACAGCAACTCTGAACCTTACATGAAAGCAGTCTAATTTAGAGAATTACAGGACTGTTGAGCTCAACCTTCTGCATTGAAGAGCTCCGTAAAAAAAGAGTTTACCTTTTCCAATTCTGACATGGCTTTTTCATCCCTCTCTTTGCCCTTTACATCAATAGTGTTCGTCTTTCTTGCTTTAACTTCTCAGTGTGGGTTAAGGGGACTGAAGCTGAGAAAGCAAGAGAAGATTTCATCAAAAATCTGCTTTTGGTATTGATTGCTGGTTTGTGTTTTGGATGATTCTTTAGTGAGTGAAAGACTCCAGCTGGTTCCCTTATTCAGGGGGCAAAGGGAATTAAGAGTAAAAGGTTTCTGCAAAGTTTCTATATGTCCATATATTGGATTCCAGGATTTGTTAATGCTTTCAGAGAACACCACCGTAGCCTTTTTGGCAAGCACTGAAAGTGTTTAATGAGCAACAGCACTTCAGGGGCTGAGTGAAGTTGGAAAAGATTTTATGGTTTTATGTTTTTACCATGGATATTAACATTTAAAGGTAGTGGGAGGGAACAAGAGTAAAAATTATAAAAGTTCTAATATTTCCTCTGCCACTTGGCTGAAATCATCCCACTTCCAGAAAATAGAGGTTAAATATCTATTGTTTGATAAAAAGAATAATTTTGAAGCTTTGCAGCTCAGAGGAAACAGATCTCCAGTTAAATGTCTTCATTACTGAGTGGATGGGCCTCCTATGAGAGCAATTTCAACTTTAGTCATAAAAGCCAGGAGAATCTGTATGAATTGGAGTGTCAACATGATGATTACGTCAGGCTTTAGAGAATCTTAACCAAACACAAATGACCAATCAAAACATCTTTGTCCAGTAATCATAAATCCTAATTTGTTCATTGTACTTATATAGAATTTTAGAAGATTGATTATTTCGAAACCCCAGATTTACTCTATGTATGACCTCAGTTTGTCTCCAAAACATATAAAATACATATTGCACCTTGGCAATGGTGCCCGTTTGGTTTTGCAGCTGGTGTACTGAGATAATATTTGGAAGCATAACTATTTTCTCTATGAAGTAAACCACTAAAAGTATAAGACAACAAACAAATCAATATCTATTTTTATTTTATAATTGAAAAATATTAAATGTGTCATAAAATGTCTACAGTGATTTGGGGTTTTCTTCCAAAATGTTTATTATAAAATGATATGCAGTATTAATTAGGATAAAACAATATGAAGTTACTGGACTAAACCACTCTAATTGGCAGAACTCTTACTAAACTGAATGCAAGTAAAATGTTTTTTATTACTTAACTTCAGATAGATATTTTTTGAATAACTAGTGCCTGGCCTTTGAAAAATTAGTTGAAGAAAGAATTCAGGTCTCTGTCACATTAAACTTTCAATCTGGGTTTAAACATGTCACCTATTTCCTTAAAATGTCTCTAAAATAAGATTTTTTTTTTTCCTCATCTTGAACTCATCTTGATGCTTTTCATTATGATTTTGTTATAAGAACTGGTGTGGGGAAAACCAGACAAAATGTGGTATTTTCTGTAGACTTTCTCAGGGAATATGTTGTTTTGAATTTCATGAATCTCTGATTTACTATTAGTTATATAATCTTTGAAGGCATTGGATATCTAGGAATGATAGCAGTTCTTGTCCAAGGGTGATACCTAAATTGCCAGGTGTTTATTCAAAGACTAAAAATCACTTTCCCAAGACTCTGGAAAAAAGTTCTCCATTTAAAGATAATGCTTTACAGAGACCTAACTGGGAATGTATGGATAATTCTTTCAAAGATCTTAGCATTGTGTTTGTTTATGATTGGATATGCTGGGTTCAGTGACTACTGTATTGGCCCAATTTATTTAATTTAATAAGTTATGTAGCTGTTCAACATGATTTAGTTTAATATTGATATGCTCTTTGGATGGAACGTTTCATTCTATCTGTGATGTATTTGATTCAGGACATGCAGTGATTTTGATTCAATATATTAAGTATCTGATTAGATAGGTTATGTATCTGATTTGGAATATGGTTGATTTAATAGACTGTGCTTTTTTTTCTGTGTATACTGCAGTAAATTCTCAATTTATTTAATCCAGTGTGTGATATATTTGCAATATATGTAGTTGTTGTTAATGCGTTTATGGGAGTCTGTAATTCATCTGCAATATTTCTGAATTTTGAATAAATTGTATCTCATATATCCTCAGAGGCTAGAAGGAGACTTTAAATCATAATGTGAAGAATACTGAGCAAGCTCATTTGTGGTGAATATTACTGGTGCAATCGGGGTTTATAAATGTTGCTGTTTGTGAAGCATCTTGAATTCCAAATGGCCTTCACAGTGCCACAGAACTATACTTCAGACTGCATGTTCCAAAATTATTGGCTAGATAAAAATAATCTATTAGAAACACTTGACAGCGATACTGTAACCTTCTTGGAAGACATACTTGCAGCACTTCTTTTATAACCCTGAGAAAATATAATAGAGACAATAAACACAATAAAACTCAGAATATCCAGGTAAAGAACCACCCATGCTCCTTGAATCCCTAAGCAGCATCCTAGACCTTTAAAGATCTTTAAGGATAATTGAGGATCTGGGAATCCTTAATTCTGCTAACTGAATTCGGAAATTGTATGACTCAAGTCAGTGTCTTCATACGGTTTATTAGGTAAGGCCTAAAATGAATGTTTGACCTTTTCATACAGGAAGCCAAACAAAAGACATTTCAGATCTCTCAGCTCCAATATTGGCATCCATTTTGCAGATGATAATTTACAAAACAGCAAAGAAAAAAGTAAAAACAAAACAAATAATCCAAAGCATTGTACCTGTAAAGTAATATTTATTTTTTCAAGAAAAGTGTTTGCCTCTCAGAGCAGTTGAACCGTTAATGATATAAAAAAGTCTGGATCAGATCTTTAACAGAAGAGTCAACTAGAAAAAACAAAAATAATCTCACTAAGAGTTCAACCCTTAAGTTACAGAATGAGGATGGGAAAAAGGATTGCCTGAAACCTGATGAGAGACTTAAAATGTGATATTTGGTGCTGAAATTTGATCATCTTGTGGATTGCATCCTATGTATTTGTCAGGGCAATTTCTGGAATTCTTTTCTTAATTCCGTGATTGTGTTTAAGCAGCCAAACAGATTGAGACAACTGTAACATAATTTTTCCATAAAGAAGAAATGCATATGTATTCTATGTTGTAATAATATTCCATCAGATATGAAAGTGGAAAATTACATAGACGGTTAATTTTTTCAATTAGATTTCAAAAAAATCTTAGAGGAAGTGGATAAAATCGTTGCAGTGACTCAAAACCAGGATTCCATATTTCTTTTTGCACTTGTGAAAAATATTTTATATTTTACTGTCTCTTACTGTGTAGAAGGAAAAAAACCCTACCACTTTCAATCTTACAAATTTTTTGTCTACTAGGACAAAATATTTAGTCATTTAAAGATTTGATCTGCTTTTTTCCTCCTCAAAAAATCCAGTTGTTTCTGTCACTTGATGTGTTTATGAAAGTAGGAAATGTGATTCTCTTAAAATGTAAGAGATCCCTTGCTGTTCCTCAAGTCGCAAATTGATAGGATACTGAAGTGGTTTCCGTGTGTTAAGTAAATAAATTTATCTCCATCTACATTTCATGCCAAGACAGAAAAACAGATAGCTAACAGATAATTAACTCTACTTCACAACTAACGGATGCATTCTAAACTGAACAATGACAGATAAACACTACTTTCTACTTTACTTCGTGATTTAACGATAGTGTAAAATGCTTAAATGTTTGTAATAAAAGAAAAGAAAATGGGTGAAATAGTTTAGATATTGGTTGGCTTGTAATGAAGAGAATTAATACTAACTAGGGCTTTAAAAAGAAAAAAAAAAAAAAAGGTAAGGGTAGAGGGAAACGGGAGTGAAAAAAAAATCTCCCTTTACTTCATCCAGACAGCTGGACTGCTGAAAGAAAATGTTTCATTGTACCTTTGTATTCAAAACTGGCAAAATTTCACTTAGCTAAAAATACAGTTTAAAAGAGTCTTGGCCCATATTTATGTGTGGGTTCCCCACCCATCCGTGGGGCAGTTAGATACAGGTACTGATATTTCATTACCTATGTCTGAATCTCACTACGCTGCCTCAAACATTTAAAGCTGTCCTAGTTCATGGTGCACTTTTCCCACGTCTGCCTGCAGTAGATGAAAAAGGGCTGCTGAGGATTCTCACTTATAATGTAAAGTTTAAATTATCCCCCTTCTCCTCCAAGTATTTCTGTAGAGTAGAAGATGTACCCTTAGCCATGAGTCCTTTAGGTTATCCCAATTTTGTGAATCAGCCTCGAGGGAGCCATGACTGCTGATGCAATCTAACTCAGTGTTAAGACTAATTTAAAGACAGGTGGGCTGTAAAAACTTGCCAGCATGGCTCTGTCTGTCAGAGAGCTGATGAGTTATCTCTGGCCAGCGTGGAGCTGCCGGTAGAAGTTAAATTCAGATGTAGTTAAGGAAGACAACTGAAGAACCCAGGCTGACTTTCTCTGGTAAGACTTTACGTGCCCCAGGAGAACTAGAATAACTATTTATACAATAATAAGTCTGCTGATAGGTGTTAACTCCTTTGGAAGGGTGGCAGTTCTCTTCTCGGGTTACTGACATCCAAGACTCACTTGCCCAAGATCCTTTTAGAGTCAAAAGGGAGAAATAGGTACCATCAAGTAACAGTTCTAGATATTTAGGATGATTAATTAACTGTTGAACCTTCAACCTCACATGAGAAGAGATTCACCTTGATAACATTTTGCTAACTGAACCTCAGAATGGAACTATCAATAATTAGCTACAAGAGTAGACAAGGCCTAATTTCAGTTAGTTCAAAGCACAACAGCTGACATTTTTATTGCCATACATCATTCAAAACAACCCCAATCAGCCTCAGTTTTGTACTTTGAGCATTTTATTATGAAAATTGAAACAAGTCTTGTTACACAAGTCAGTTGAATAACTTCCGTCATGTGCTATAAAACCCTTCAGGTTCTACGACTTTTTGCAAACACCTCAGCAGCAAGTCAGTTTATTATAGTATGAATTTACACAAGATTCTAGAAGAGAATTCTTTTTTTTGTTTTGTGTTTTTGCAAATAATTAGTTTTTGGTTTTTTTTTTGTAAAAGCACTCTGCCTTCACTGTTCATTCCCGGAAACTTGAGTAAGAAGAGGTCTTTTGGCTGGGCAGATTCTGTTGGGACTAAATGCAAAAAAATAGTAACTGTTTGTTACTGTTCATATCACAATCAAGTACTGTTTCCTTATCTGATTGAAAATTAATATAATGTGAAATTAATGTTATCAATAAATATTCAAAAATTAAATTTTTTATACATATACTGATTTTTCATGATAGATAATTTGAGAACTCCAAGCTTTTGATAATTTCATTCACAGAAATATCTGAAAGTCAGTTTAAATGAATTTCCCAAAATAAAACGTTCTTGAGGTTGTTTCTGCTCAATCTCCTAGCATCTAACATGAAACCTATTTGAACTCTATTAAAAATCCTGGAAGCTGGTCTGTTGACTCCCTTATATTTTTCAACAGCTGCCCTGAAAGTTCACACAGAAACCTATATTACAAGAAATCCTACACCTCCTCTTGAAGACTTGGAAAAGTCTAACGTGGATTCTACAGGCCTATTCAAATAAATGGTAAATTAGTAACTTTCAAAGTATTAGCAGAGCATGCCTAAAATTATAATCAGCTTAATTCAGAATTCTGTCAGTTTTATTTTAAGAGCCTAGTAAATTAGGCAAGCATATTTTGTTAGTATTTTTTCAAAGTTATGTGATGCTATATTTCAATAATGGTGTAGATACAGATTTTAGTTATTACCTGCCACCAGTAATGACAGTGTTTAATGTTTATCCTCTCCAGGCTGTGATCCCTTCTGACTTTGTAGAGCCCTGGGTATAATGTCATTGAAAATCCAAGTACTTACACAGATGACTGCAATTAATGTTAAAGGGAACTGGAGATTTATACGTGCCACTGCCATTATCACTAATGGAAATTTCACATGGAAATTGCCATGCATGGAAATAATACACTTCTTAGAACACTTTATCTAAAAGTCATCTGTGCAAGCAGTCAATTTAAATCCTTAATTCAGTCTTCTTTCACCGTGGCAAATATTTCTTTTTAAAAAAAATCAGGGTACTGATTTTAATGTTAAGAATTGTCTTTGTACTATTTAAATTATTGAAAATTAAAAGCTAGTGTATGCCTGGCTGTGACATCAGCTTTCACTGGTTTCCTCACATTACAGTCAAATGCAGCCTTAAACATAACACTGAGAATTAAGTTCTGCCACACTTCCTTGGTGTATCTGCTCAGAGCAAACTGGTTTTCTGTGCCTGATAGGCATCAAGATTGGCTGATGATAATTGCTAACCCACTGGCACTAAAATAAGTCCTTGGAGTGGTACATCTCTGGGGCATCACTGAAAGCTACTCATGGGGAAAAAGCCAATCCCATTGATTTGAGGGTATAAGACAGTAAGATCTTACCTGGGGATATTATTCTTTCCTCCAGAAGTAATGTAGGTAATAAGATGTTAAGAAATCAGATTATAATGAGCAATGTTCTCTACTGTCTGGGAAAAATGCAAATGTCCTTGTACCTGTGAGGAGTACACAATCCCATGACTACAGGGATAAAAGTTGGATCACCCAGCTCTCCGTAAGCAAGTGTAGGTCATCTGATTTAGGCTACTCTTTGTCACAGACAATTTGTCAAGATAAAAAATAAAAGATGTTAGTGTATGGGCACAGTGCAAAAAGTCACCTGAGATACACATGATGTGGTTTGGCATGGTAAGGTAAAAAAAGAGTGAAATAGTTTGAGAGATCAAGTCCAAGTCTGCCAAATTGCAGTGCAGGGACAACTGAACTGAGCAAAAAGCAAATAAGCTACTTGAATGGGTAAACTTAAGGTTGAACTTAACATGCCCATCCAATATAATATAGATAGACATAACTGTTGGGAAGAAAGAGCTAGGACAATGAAATTAGAAGCCAGGTGTCCGAAAGGTCTTAAAAGG
>NW_020955509.1:230764-232238 GCF_003031625.1 Empidonax traillii
GCCAAATTGCAGTGCAGGGACAACTGAACTGAGCAAAAAGCAAATAAGCTACTTGAATGGGTAAACTTAAGGTTGAACTTAACATGCCCATCCAATATAATATAGATAGACATAACTGTTGGGAAGAAAGAGCTAGGACAATGAAATTAGAAGCCAGGTGTCCGAAAGGTCTTAAAAGGAAGGTTTCAGCATCAATGGAGAGGACTGGTTTGCAGTCCTTCTCCCAGAACCTTCTCGGTATTTTATGCAATGCTGGCAGTTTATCTGCTCCACATCTGCATTACTCATATAATTCTGTCATTTTCCCACTTCTCTCTCTTGCCTCTGATTCTGTTGCAAGAGATCCTCTTGATCTCCTCTTGCACTTTCACTGTGGTACAGGTTTTTGAAGAATCGGCTTCTTTCAAGTGTATTTAAACAGCCTTAGAATTCTGCATATGAAAACTGCACAACTATATGTAGTTACCTTAATAGTTTTTCTTCATCTCCAAGTGTCATAGATGAGCACTTTTAAATTTTTGTTCTGACCAGGATTCTTATATGACATTTGTCTGCTTTAGTGCCTCATTTCTCCTATTTTCTGGAGATGGTGAGGTCTGTGATTTGCACTTTTTGTCGTTGTTTTATTGGGAATTTCATAGACTGTAGTTTCCTTTGATTGCATTATATAGTGGCACATCACTTTAAAATGTAAACTATTATGAGAGTCTAAACTAAATGTTCATTTAATTTTCAAGGCTAAAATGAAGCAATATTAGACTACTAAGAACCAAGTATTAAAGAACACATTTTCAGTGTTTCAGTGTATAGTGTAAACAAAAACTGATGCATTTTCACACGCTGAAGTGCTCCAGGTAAAATGTAACAGAGAGGGTAGGTTGTATTTAATTCATTAAGCACATTTATGAAGACATTATATTTATCTACAATGGAAGTGTTACCTAATGAGCTCAAATCAGACCTCTTAAGTTTATATAATTCCATAATGAAGTTTTAGATATACCTATACCCTTTTCCTTTCTGCTTTTCAGGAGTTTGTTCCTCTGGATGTTCATAAACTGCTTAAAATTATAATATTCGTGCTGTACCAGGATTAGGTGACATAGTTAATGGCTATGTACTTGCTCCAGGTCAACATGCTGAGAGCAGAAGTAAAGTAAAACATTCTGGTCAAGTTATTCCCTTTTTAATGATGTTAAATTTATGTTTGTTTGATTTACAAATTTACAATATAATGCAAAATTGTCTGGTTTAACTTTGCTTTTCTTAATAAAAATTCTTTTGACTTTATGTATTATATTTTACATAACTTTTATATTTGCATTGAATTTTTAATGGATCTAACTAACAAAATAGATAAGGCTGTACTCTTAGAAAGTTCCTTTAGAATGAAAAATGCTATTTCTTTTGTCCTAATCAATTTTTCTCTTTCTATTTAGCAAAACATGTAGAAATTACAGCTTTTTAATGCAAG